>NC_088236.1:11834174-11904174 GCF_036934945.1 Oncorhynchus masou masou | reverse complement strand
ATGTATAGAAAGCAGTAACTCCCCAGAAATGTACCCTGAGGGACACTGATACCTTCAGATCTCTCTCACTGATACCTTATCTTCTCGATAAATTACTCTGAGGGACACTGAACATTTCATGACTCTAGGAACAAGAAATGTTTATCATAGTAGGAACAAGAAATGTTTATTCTAATGTTTGAAAATGTTATTTTCCACTTCCTGAAAAGTTTTGCAGATAAGAGGTTTTCATCCGACAGTGACGATAGCCTCCTGTTCTTCTTAATGAACTATTTGAAAAAGTGAATCACATCCTACAGAGATATCATGTCAACTTTTGAAAATAAAATCCATAGCTTGTCATGTTTTTTTATTTTTTATCTCTCCACAGGATGAAGGAAAAAGGAAACCGCACACTGCTCTTGATAGTATCACTGATCTTTAGTAAGCTTTAGGTACCGACCTCACGGCCTTCTTCAGAGCTTTTGTGAGGTTCTTAAATTAGCACCCTTAAGTAGACCTGGCCACACCCACATCCGTTCCACTTATCGAAAGGGGTTGGAGGCAAAGGAAAAACAAATAAACGCTACCAAATATAACAATGTACATTTCATAAATATTCAAATAAAGTGTGTAAATAAGACGTGTTAAACACGTCTATTAACTTCTTGCGTCGAGCAATCCCGTATCCAGGAGCGTAGTCATAGCCTCAACCTCATTACCATAACGCAACGTTAACTATTCATGAAAATCGCAAATGAAATGAAAGAAAGATATTCACTCACAAGCTTAGCCTTTTGTTAACAACACTGTCATCTCAGATTTTCAAAATATGCTTTTCAACCATAGCTACACAAGCATTTGTGTAAGAGCATTGATAGCTAGCATAGCATTAGCCTAGCATTCAGCAGGCAACATTTTCACAAAAACAAGAAAAGCATTCAAGTAAAATAATTTACCTCTGAAGAACTTCGGATGTTTTCAATGAGGAGACTCTCAGTTAGATAGCAAATGTTCAGTTTTTCCAAAAATATTATTTGTGTAGGAGAAATCGCTCCGTTTTGTTCATCACGTTTGGCTAAGAAAAAAACACGAAAATTCAGTCATTACAACGCCAAACTTTTTTCCAAAGTTAATCCATAATATCGACAGAAACATGGCAAACGTTGTTTAGAATCAATCCTCAAGGTGTTTTTCACATATCTATTCGATGATAAATCATTTGTGGCAGTTGACTTTCTCCTCTGAAGCAAATGGTAAAATGCACGCAGCTCGAGATTACGCAATAATTTTGACGGAGGACCCCAAGCGGGCACCTGGTAAATGGAGTCTCTTATGGTCAATTTTCCAATGATATGCCTACAAATACGTCACAATGCTGCAAACACCTTGGGGAAACGACAGAAAGTGTAGGCTCATTCCTGGCGCATTCACAGCCATATAAGGAGACATTGGAACACAGCGCCTTCAAAATCTGGGCCATTTCCTGTTTGAAATTTCATCTTGGTTTTGCCTGTAGCATCAGTTCTGTGGCACTCACAGATACTATCTTTGCAGTTTTGGAAACGTCAGAGTGTTTTCTTTCCAAAGCTGTCAATTATATGCATAGTCGAGCATCTTTTCGTGACAAAATATCTTGTTTAAAACGGGAACGTTTTTTATCCAAAATTAAAAGAGCGCCCCCTATATCAAAGAAGTTAAACCACAATGAGTTTTCATAAATCTTTGGGAACATCGTACGAAAAACATCAGAGTAAACATGAATAGGGGCATAATTCATGTTCAAATTCACAACATAACATACATCATTAAGTCTTTTAGGAAATAATGTCTGGGGGGTGAAAATCCCAGAACATTGTCTTTAACTCAGAGTTTTATTAATATCACCTCCCCTGTCTGATATCTTAACTTTCTCTGTGCCACAAAATCTAAAGGTGGAAATGTCATGCTTCAGGTCATTAAAATGTACTGCGACTGGATAATCTCTGTCGTGTCTCCTGATTGAACTTGTATCTCTCCACAGACCTTCAGAAGCTTCTGGATTCGGTCAACCAGAGTGTCACCAAAGACTTCAATGGTCCAGAGAAGAATCAGAACCATGGCAACGACACTTTGACTGACAGTTACAGGCACCATCCCCTAGGCAGTGGGCAAACAACCTTGGACCCGCATAACAGCCCCCTTTCTGGCCTTTATGCTTCTATCTACTCTTCCTTGGTCTCTTATCAACTTCCTTTAACATGTTGTTCAGCCATCAGTTCAAAGTTGACTTGAAGTGATCTAAGGAATGTTTTGAAATGGTTGGGTATGTAGAGACTCTTGGAATCAGGGTGAGAGCTATTGTTGATTAATGTTAATTGTATAAAAGGTTGTTTATAACCTACGGGTGACCCAAGGGTGATAAGGCTAGCAATTTAGACGTTTGCATAATTATAATTTTCCGCCCAGCCTAGGGTTACAACCCCATGTTGAGCCTAGCCCCAGGGTGAGATGCATTTCATCTGATGTGAAAATGCCCTAAGTAACTGTAATAACTAGCTATACTCCCAAACTAACTGTAATAACTAACTATACTCCCTAACTAGCTGTAATAACTAACTATACTCCCTAACTAACTGTAATAACTAACTATAATCCCTAACTAACTGTAATAAGTAACTATACTTCCTAGGTAACTGTAATAACGAACTATACTCCCAAACTAACTGTAATAACTTACAATACTCCCTAACTAACTGTAATAACTAGCTATACTCCCTAACTAACTGTAATAACTAACTATACTCCCTAACTAGCTGTAATAACTAACTATACTCCCTAAATAACTGTAATAATGAACTATACTCCCTAACTAACTGTAATAACTAGCTATACTCACTAACTAACTGTAATAACTAACTATACTCCCTAACAAACTGTAATAAGTAACTATACTCCCTAACTAAATGTAATGACTAGCTATACTCCCTAACTAACTGTAATAACTAACTATACTCCCTAACTAGCTGTAACAACTACCTATACTCCCCGACTAACTGTTATAACTAACTATACTCCCTAACTAACTGTAATAACTAACTATACCCCCTAACTAACTGTAATAACGAACTATACTCCCTAACTAACTGTAATAACTAACTATACTCCCTAACTAGCTGTAACAACTAACTATACTCCCTGACTAACTGTTATAACTAACTATACTCCCTAACTAACTGTAATAACTAACTATACTCCCTGACTAACTGTTATAACTAACTATACTCCCTAACTAACTGTAATAACTAACTATACTCCCTAACTATCTGTAATAACTAACTATACTCCCTAACTAACTGTAATAACTAACTATACTCCCTAACTAGCTGTAACAACAAACTATAATCCCCAACTAACTGTAACAACTACCTATACTCCCTAACTAACTGTATTAACTAACTAACTATACTCCTTAACTAGCTGTAATAACGAACTATACTTCCTAAGTAACTGTAATAATGAGCTATACTCCCGAACTAGCTGTAGTAACTAACTATACCCCATAACTATTTGTAATAACTAAGTAGGTCACTCCCTAACTAAGGTTGTAATAACTAACTTTCCCTAACTAGCTGTAATAACTAACTAACTATGCTCCTTAACTAGCTGTAATAACGAACTATACTCCCTAACTAACTGTAATAACTAACTATACTCCCTAACTAGTTGTAACAACTAACTATACTCCCTGACCAACTGTTATAACTAACTATACTCACTAACTAACTGTAATAACTAACTATACTCCCTAACTAACTGTAATAACTAACTATACTCCCTAACTAACTGTAATAACTAACTATACTCCCCAACTAGCTGTAACAACAAACTATAATCCCCAACTAACTGTAACAACTACCTATACTCCCTCACTAACTGTATTAACTAACTAACTATACTCCTTAACTAGCTGTAATAACGAACTATACTTCCTAAGTAACTGTAATAACGAGCTATACTCCCGAACTAGCTGTAGTAACTAACTATACCCCATAACTATTTGTAATAACTAACTATACTCCATAACTAACTGTAATAACAAACTATACTCCCTAACTAAATACTAACTGATGAACTGTTCTCTCACACAGCAGGTTTCCTACCCATCCCACCCTTCAGAGAGTGAACAACCGAACACACCCCAAGACCACAGACACCCCACGACCCAAAAGGTTGGCCTGCTGTACAGAAACACAAATGACTGCTTCTATCACAGTTTCGACCAGTAGTCCCCAGATGCAGAATGTAAAACATTCAGTGTTGTCCTGTCTGTTTCAAATGTTATGGTTATTTTGGAAACTTTTCCGTGTCGAAAAGTTGAGACCATTTGCTCCAGAACAAGTCAAGTTGGTCAGGTTGTTTAGCAGACAGATGTAGCCCATAATATTTTAATATACTGTTTTACACTGAGTGTTGTATAGAATTGACTGTAACTGGATTGTATTTTCTCTCTCTGTTGTTACCCTTTCACTGTCTGTCTAGCTCTGGTCACAACAATCAGTCAATCAGTCAATCAGTCAATCAGGCAGTAATCAATATTCAATCAGTCAATCAATCAGTCAATCAGTCAATCAGGCAGTAATCAATCGGTCAATCAATCAGTCAATCAGTCAGTCAATCAGTCAATCAGTCAATCAGTCAATCAGTCAATCAATAAGTCAGTCAATTAGTCAATCATTGTATTTTATATAACATTGTGCATGTCTCTCTCTTTGCCCTGTATTGTATTAAAATGTAACGTTGATTTGTGTCCGTCTCTGTGTATAGTTTCCACTGCTAAGCTGCTGCCAGCTACCAGTGAGTTGTACAGTAATAAGAGGACCATGCTGTGTGACATGAGGACACCCTATGAGGAGGGAGCAGAGGAGGTGACCTAGGACAACCTATGAGGAGGGAGAAGAGGAGGTGACCCAGGATTCATAAAGGACAACCTATGAGGAGGGAGAAGAGGAGGTGACCCAGGATTCATAAAGGACAACCTATGAGGAGAGAGAAGAGGAGGTGACCCAGGATTAATAAATGCCTGTATCACTTTTTTATTTATATTGTATAATTATTATATGATATTATTATTATTTATTTATTAATCAGGGGATGCTGCAGCACCCTCAGCACCCCTACTTCCCACGGATATGCCCCTTCCCCTTTCTGACAACGATCTAGCTCATTATGACCCTGTCCAACAACAACCCCTAGCTGACCACTGTCTAGCTCATTACTACCCTGTCCAGAAACAACCCTTATCCCCTTTCTGACCAATGTCCAGATCACCAAAAACAACCCTTATCCCCTCTCTGATTATCTAGCTCTGGTCCAAACTCAACTCATTGTCACCTCATTGCTGTAAAAAATTAATTGACCCCATCATGATTTGAACACAGAATCTGATCTTGAGTCAGATGTACTACTGTTGCTCCACAAAGTCTGGTGAGCAGCTGCCTGGGGTGTTAGGAGTCTAGATGCTGCCTGAGATGTTAGGGCTCTAGAAGCTGCCTGAGGTGTTAGGGCTCTATAAGCTGCCTGAGGTGTTAGGGCTCTATAAGCTGCCTGAGGTGTTAGGGCTCTAGAAGCTGCCTGAGGTGTTAGGGCTCTAGAAGCTGCCTGAGATGTTAGGGCTCTAGAAGCTGCCTGGGGTGTTAGGGCTCTAGAAGCTGCCTGAGGTGTTAGGGCTCTAGAAGCTGCCTGAGGTGTTAGGGCTCTAGAAGCTGCCTGGGGTGTTAGGGCTCTAGAAGCTGCCTGATGTGTTAGGGCTCTAGAAGCTTCCTGAGGTGTTAGGGCTCTAGAAGCTGCCTGATGTGTTAGGGCTCTAGAAGCTGCCTGGGGTGTTAGGGCTCTAGAAGCTGCCTGATGTGTTAGGGCTCTAGAAGCTTCCTGAGGTTTTAGGGCTCTAGAAGCTGCCTGATGTGTTAGGGCTCTAGAAGCTGCCTGATGTGTTAGGGCTCTAGAAGCTTCCTGAGGTGTTAGGGCTCTAGAAGCTACCTGAGGTGTTAGGGCTCTAGAAGCTGCCTGGGGTGTTAGGGCTCTAGAAGCTGCCTGAGGTGTTAGGTCTCTAGAAGCTGCCTGGGGTGTTAGGGCTCTAGAAGCTGCCTGAGGTGTTAGGTCTCTAGAAGCTGCCTGGGGTGTTAGGGCTCTAGAAGCTGCCTGAGGTGTTAGGTCTCTAGAAGCTTCCTGAGGTGTTAGGACTCTAGAAGCTGCCTGAGGTGTTAGGGCTCTAGAAGCTGTCTGATGTGTTAGGGCTTTAGAAGAGCTGGTTGGCACAAGATGTTCAGTTTCTCACGACAACATTGACCTCTCGAAAAACGTGCATCTTGTTTACTTTATTCCCAGCAGAAAGATAAGGGGGAGCATTCTGGGAAACAGCATCATACTGCCTGGTCACCCAGGACCTTTGACCAACACTGAATTGGTCACTGAACAAGTACAACCCTCGCATCTGGGAAACTAGCCAAGCAGTATCATGACAATTCAATGATGTAAACTCAAAATATGCTCAACATTGTGTTGGTCACTCTAAAGTAAATATGACCTTTAGTCTTTAAATTCCCCTGTTAGACCCTGTTATGTGATTCTGTGTCTGCTAAATTAGTTAAGGTAACTGTCAGAGGATCAAGTATCGCACCTGTATGCATCTCACTATCCCTTCCCTTTCTCCTCTCTCACAGTGCCACACCTGTCGATGGTGCAGCTGTAGAATGTTTTGAGGATCTGGGGACCCGTGCCAAATCTTTTCAGTGTCCTGAGGGGGAATAGGCTTTGTTGTGCCCACTTCACAACTGTCTTGCTGTGTTTGGACCATGATAGTTTGTTGGTGATGTGGACACAGAGGAACTTGAAACTCTTGATCTGCTCCACTACAGCCCCGTCGATGTGGATGGGGGCGTGCTCAGCCCTCCGTTACCTGTAGTCCATGATCTGCTCCACTACAGCCCAGTTGATGTGGATGGGGGCGTGCTCAGCCCTCCGTTACCTGTGGTCCATGACCAGCTCCACTACAGCCCCGTTGATGTGGATGGGGGCGTGCTCAGCCCTCCGTTGCCTGTAGTCCACGATCAGCTCCACTACAGCCCCGTTGATGTGGATGGGGGCGTGCTCAGCCCTCCGTTACCTGTAGTCCATGACCAGCTCCACTACAGCCCCGTCGATGTGGATGGGGGCGTGCTTAGACCTCCGTTACCTGTAGTCCACGATCAGCTCCTTTGTCTTGCTCCAATGAGGGAGAGGTTTTAGGTGATGGTTTTGTTATGGAAGGTTTGGGAATCGCTTCCTTTTAGGTGGTTGTACAATTTAACGTCTCTTTTCTGGATTTTGGTAATTAGCGGGTATTGGCCTAATTCTGCTCTGCATGCATTATTTGGTGTTTTACTTTGTACACTGAGGATATTTTTGCAGAATTATATAGCTGATTCAAGTATTTTTTTTGCCAGATATCCCCTTTCTCTCTCCCTCCCCTCTCTGCTCGCCTCTCTCCCTCTCTCTGCTCTCCTCTGTCCCTCTCTCTCCTCTCCTCTCCCTCTCCCTCCGTCTCCTCTCCCTCTCTTCCCCCTCTCTCTGCTCTTCTCTCTCATCTCCCTCTCTCCCTCTCTCTCTCCTCTGTCCTTCTCTCTCTCCCTCTCTCTCCTCTCCTTGCCTCTCCTTCTCCTTCCTTCTCCTCTTCTTATCTTCCACCTTCTCTCTCTCTCTTGCTCTCTGGCCCCTCTCTCTCTCTTCCATCTTCTCTCTCTCTCTTGCTCTCTGGCCCTTCTCTCTCTCTTCCACCTTCTCTCTCTCTCTTGCTCTCTGGCCCCTCTCTCTCTCTTCCACCTTCTCTCTCTCTCTTGCTCTCTGGCCCCTCTCTCTCTCTTCCACCTTCTCTCTCTCTCTTGCTCTCTGGCCCCTCTCTCTCTCTTCCACCTTCTCTCTCTCTCTTGCTCTCTGGCCCCTCTCTCTCTCTTCCACCTTCTCTCTGCTCTCCTCTCCCTCTGTCTCTCTCCCCTGACTCTCTCCCTCTATCTCTACCCTCTCTCTCCCTCCTCCTCCTTCTCTCACCCCTCTCTCTCCTCTCCTCTCCTCTCCCTCTCTCTCTGCACAGAAAGAGGCAACCAGGGGTTTCAGTCCCTGCGTCATGTGATCCAATCTCCCCATGCCCCTTGTCATGTGACCAAGTCGATAACCGAGGTATAAAAAAAGAAAAGAAATTCCCTTCAGCAGCAACAACAACAACGTGTGGGATGATGCTTGTAATACCCATCACATGGATTTGAATGTTGGAATGTGTCTGCCTCCTCGTCTGTCTGTCTGTCTGTCTGTCTGTCTGTCTGTCTGTCTGTCTGTCTGTGTGTCTGTGTGTGTGTGTGTGTGTGTGTGTGGCCACTTCTCTGTGTTTTCATGCAAAAAAGTATCATAATATGAACATGCATCAATCTGATTTACAGGCAGACAGCCTACCTTTGCACCAAAAAGTCCTGTGATTTGTTGTTGTGTCTGAGGCTCTTTCATAGAATGTACTTCCTTATGTTTCTGACCAGGGGTATGCTTCGGGGGGAATTGTTAGGGTAGTGGTGTGTGTGTGGTAACTACACACACATACACAAGCATGTATAGTTGTGTGTGTACTGAATGTTTCTGAGTGTTTTTATACGTGCCTGTGAACAGTCTGCCTGCTAGGTGTCCAAGGACCGAGGGGTGGGCCGGGTGCTGGAGAAACTGAGCCGCTTCGCAGATGAGCGGACCCCCAAGGTGCGACCCCAGGTCTTCCACAAGGTGCTGGGTGGCTTACAGCCCTGGGTGTTTTGCTTACCTGACCTCTGTGTCGCCATCGAGGCACAGATACATCAATAACAATAACAGACTGATTGATAATAGCTGTCTCTTTGTTATTTTTGTGTACGGCTGTATAAGCAACACACAGTAGGCTATATTAAAAACATCTTAATCTTTCCTGGAATGTACAAACCATTCTCTGACGATAATATTGCCTGACTGCAAGACTAGACTGTTTTCCTCTATTTTTCATGATGATTTATTAGCCTTTTCACCTCTACTACTGGTTAGAGCAAGCCAACTCACTTTCAAGCGCAAAACAAATGACCCCGACGTGATTCGAACACGCAACCTTCTGATCTGGAGTCAGACGCGCTACCGTTGCGCCACGAAGTCCTGTATGGCTATTTTGTGTCTGAGATCTTTTATAGGTTGCATCATCGAACTTTTCTCCAGGAAAAAGAATCGACGACGACATGCCACAGCCACTGCTCGCGGTTGGTTTCGTAACCATTCCGTGCGCTTTGTGAGTATGTCATGAGATGCTGACCACGATGTGCCGACCAGCACTTTCACAGGGTAGACAGTTTTAAATCTATGTTATCTGACCTCGTGGCGCAACGGTAGCGCGTCTGACTCCAGATCAGAAGGTTGCGTGTTCAAATCACGTCGGGGTCAAACTTTTGAGCTCGATTGAAAACTGGGTTTCATTAAAAATTAAAGATGAAATAGCTTCTGAACATATACCTGCTTTAGGGAACAACAGAGCCCCCGTTTACACCTCGTGCTAAAGTTGTATCTGGATATCAACATAGGCGCAGGAAGTAGGGGTGCTGCGGCATCCCCTGATAAATCTAAAATATGATTACAAAAATTTAGAATGCAAAAAATATATATTAATTTTAAAGTCCTGTAAGATTTTGACATTGTAATAGAGCTGTTGTCCTAAATCCCAGAAACAAATTACCTCTGGTTCATTCAGCCGTCCCTACGGGAAAAAATGTATGGAGAAAGATCAGGACTTTGGAATAAATACCAAATATAAGGTCTGAGGTTAACACGGGTATAAGAGATATTATATGTTTTGTCCTATGAGAAAATTACAGTCAGATAACATTACTTTATGAATTTTGAAATGGTTTGTGTTTTTTATTGTTACCTAAATTCTAAAAAAAAATCACAAAAAGTGAAGTTAGCTGATGAAGATCTCCTAAGCCTGTGTTTACCACAGAACTTATTTTGGGGGTTTATCCAAAAAGAAGGGAAAAAAACGCCATTGATTTTGCTCATAGGCTTTCCCCCAGGTGGTAAGGGTAGGCAACAACACATCTGCCACACTGATCCTTAACACGGGGGCCCCTCAGGGGTACGTGTTCAGTCCTCTCCTGTACTCCCTGTTCACCCACGACTGCGTGGCCAAACACGACTCCAACACCGTCATTAAGTTTGCTGATGTAGGCATCATCACCAACAACGATGAGACAGCCTATAGGGAGGAGATCAGAGACCTGGCAGTGTGGTGCCAGACAACAAACTCTCCCCCAATGTGAGCAAGGAGCTGATTGTGGACTATAGGAAAAGGAGGTCCGAACAGGCCCCCATTAACATCGACGTGGCTGGAGCGAGTCGAGAGGTTCAAGATCCTTAGCGGCCACATCACCAATAAACTATCATGGTCCAAACACAGCAAGACAGTTGTGAAGAGAACACGACAACACCGTTTCCCCCTCAGGAGACTGAAAAGGTCTGGCATGGGGTCCCCAGATCCTCAAAAAGTTCTTCAGCTGCAACATCGAGAGCATCCTGACTGGTTGCATCACCGCTTGGTATGGCAACTGCTCGACATTTGACCTCAAGGTGCTACAGAGGGTAGTCTGTACAGAGGGTAGTCTGTACGGCCCAGTACATTACAATTTGTATTATACGTTAAAAGTTTGTAAAATGTAAGATATGTTACAAATTTACAAAATGTAAGATATGTTACGGATTCTTGCTAGGTGGCCTACATTAGATAGCTGGCTAATGTTAGCTAGGCTAGGGGTTAGGAGTTAAGGTTAGGGTTAACTTAAGGAGTTACTACAACTAGTTACTGCTACTCTTGTTATCACCAGACCCCCTACCACCATACCACACTACCACCATACACCATACACCCTACCCCTTTACCCCCTACCCCCCTACAACTTTACCCCCTACCCCCCTACCCCCTACCCCCTACCATCCTAAAACCATAAGCCCTACCATCATACGCCGTAACCCCAAGCACCATACGCCCTACCACCATACGCCTTAACCCCTAGCACCATTCGCCCTACCCCCTACCACCATACGCCCTACCACCATACGCACTACACCCTACCACCATACGCCCTACCCCTTACCACCATACACCCTACCACCATACACACTACCCCCTACCACCATACGCCCTACCCCTTACCACCATACGCCCTACCACCATACGCACTACCCCTACCACAATACGCCCTACCACCATACGCCTTAACCCCTAGCACCATACGCCTACCCCCTAGCACCATACGCCCTACCACCATACGCACTACCCCCTACCACCATACGCCCTACCCCCCTACCCCTACCCCCTACCACCATACGCCCTACCCCCCTACCACCATACGCATGCCCTACCCCCTATCCCTACCCCCTACCACCATACGCCCTACCACCATACGCCCTACCCCCTAGCACCATACGCCCTACCACCATACGCCCTACCCCCTACCACCATACGCCCTACCACCATACACAATACCCCCTACCACCATACGCCCTACCCCTTACCACCATACGCCCTACCACCATACGCACTACCCCCTACCACCATACGCCCTACCACCATACGCCATACCCCTATCATCATACGCCCTACCCCCTGCCACCATATGCACTACCACAATACGCCTTACCCTCAAACGCCCTACCCACTACCACCATACGCCCTACCCCTTACCACCATACACCCTACCACCATACACACTACCCCCTACCACCATACGCCCTACCCCCCTACCACCATACGCCCCCCCTTACTACCACCATACCCTACCCCTACCACCATACGCCCCTACCACCATACGCCTACCCCCATACCACCATACGCCCTACCACCATACGCCATACCCCTATCATCATACGCCCCTACCCCTACCCCCTGCCACCATATGCCCTACCACCATACGCCTTACCCTCATACGCCCTACCCCCTACCACCATACGCCCTACCACCATACGCCCTACCCCCTAACACCATACGCCCTAACCCCATACGCCACCATATGCCTACCCTACCACCATACGCCCCCCTACCCCCATACGCCCTACCACCTACCACCATACGCCCTACCACCATACCACCATACGCCCTACCCCCTACCACCATACGCCCTACCCTACCCCTACCCCCCTACACCATACCCCCTACCACCATACCCCTACCCCCTACCACCCTACCACCCTACGCCTACCTACCACCATACGCCCTACCCCCCCTATCATCATACGCCCTACGCCCCCCCTGCCACCATATGCCCTACCACCACTACCCCCTACCCTCATATGCCATACCCCCTACCACCATACGCCCCTACCCCCATACGCCCTACCACCTACCACCATACGCCCTACCCCCCTACCATATGCCCTACCCCCTACCACCATACGCCCCCCTACCCCATACGCCCTACCCCCCTACCCCCATACGCCCTAACCCCATACACCCTACCCCCTACCACCATACACCCTACCCCCTAAAACCATACACCCTACCCCCCTACCACCATACCCCCTACCACCCCCCTACCACCATACACACCACCTACGCCCTACCCCTATCATCACCCTACCCCCTGCCACCATATGCCCTACCACCATACGCCCTACCCTCATATGCCATACCCCCATACAACCATACCCCCTACCCCCATACGCCCTACCACCGACCACCATACGCCCCTACCCCCTACCACCATACGCCCTACCCCATACACCCTACCCCCTACCCCATACGCCCTACCACCATACACCCTACCCCCTACCTCCATACACCCTACCCCCAAAACCATACGCCCTACCCCCCTACCACCATACGCCCTACCCCATACACAACCCCCTACCCCTACACCCTACCCCCAAAAACCATACGCCCCTACCACCATACGCCCTACCCCTGCCACCATATGCCCTACCCCCACCTCCCTCATACGCCCTACCCACTACCACCATACGCCCTACCCCCTAACCCTACCACCTAACACCATACGCCCTACCCCATACGCCTACCCCCTACCACCATACGCCCTACCCCCATACGCCCTACCCCTACCACCATACCACCACCCCTACCCCTACCCCCCTACACCATACCCCCTACCACCATATACGCCCTACCCCCATACCCCTACCCCCTACCACCATACGCCCTACCACCATACGCCCTACCCCTACCACCATACGCCCTACCACCATATGCCCTACCCCCTACCACCTACGCCCTACCACCATACCCTACCCCCCCACCATACCCAACCCCCTACCACCATACGCCCTACCACCATACGCCCTACCCCCTACCACCATACGCCCTACCACCATACGCCCTACCCCTACCCCATACCCCTACCCCTGCCACCATATGCCCTACCACCATACGCCCTACCCCCACCCTACCCCCTACCACCATACGCCCTACCCCCTACCACCATACACCCCCACCACACATACCCCCTACCACCATACGCCCTACCCCCTACCACCATACGCCCTACCACCATACGCCCTACCCCCTACCACCATACGCCCTACCACCATACCCTTAACCCCCTAGCACCATACCCCCTACCACCATACGCCCTACCACCATACCCTACCCCCTACCACCATACACCCTTCCCCCACCCCCTACCCCTACATTTACCACCATACGCCCCTACCACCATACGCACTACCCTATGGTGACCAATTACGCCCCTACCACCATACCTTACCCCTAGCACAGCCACTTTACACCATACGCCCTACCACCATACGCCCTACCCCTACCACCATTACCCCCCTACCCCTACCCCCTAACCTAGGTCCCCCCTACCACCATACGCCCTACCCCTACCCCTACCCCCTACCACCATACGCCCTACCACCATACGCCCCTACCCCTAGCACCTGCCCCTACCACCATTTGTTCCACCATACGCCCTACCACCAACAGTTTTGACTACCCCCTACCACCATACGCCCTACCACCTCAGTGGTACCACCATACGCCCTACCACCATGAACGCATTTAGTGCCCTTGTTTGGGTGTACGCCTACCACCAGAGCCTGGAGGTACATCGGTGCCGTTCCCCTGACACCATATGCCCTACCACAATGGTCTTGTAGCGGATCAAACGCCCTACCCAGTACCACCATACGCCCTACCCCCATACGCCCTACCACCTAACACCAGCCAGTACGCCCTAACCCCATGAACACAGACGGGCTACCCCTACCTGGATAGTTGTACCCCCATACGCCCACCACCAGGGAGCCCAGCCAACAGCTACCCCAGTACCATCCAGACGGAGATGACAAGTGCCATGGATTACCACCTGCGCCCTTCCTGTGTGACCAGGGCATACGCCCTACCGGACCTGTAGAGCATACCCCCTATCAGGAACGGGCCACCCCCTGGTGTTATGTTGACCACCACAGGGGTGTTACCCTCCAGGATCTACAACCATACGGTTCTTAGCGCCTGGGACCACCGAAACAATGGAGTTGTCAACCGTGATGGCGAGATCATGCCCTACGGGCAGTCCTACCCCTACCCCGGGAGGAACGAGCAGCTACCCCGTACTTCCATTCAGCTTACCCCCAAAATCCGCCCACCCACACCACCATACGCCCTACCCCATACACAGATACCCCGCCACCCATACACCCTACCCCCAAAAACCATAACGCCCTGTGTACCTGCATAGCAATACCCCCTGAGACCATGATGCCCTACCACCACGTGACTTCAAACGCCTACCCACTACCTAGACCAGAGCCCTACCCCCATACGCCCTACCAGACAGGGTACCAGGAGACAGATTCTCCACGCCCCCTACCAGGAGCGCCCTACCCCCATACGCCCTACCACCTACCACCATGGGCCCCTACCAGATGCCTACCCCTCCCCCTACCACCAGGACGATCTGCCCCCCTACCACCATACGTACGCCCTACCCCCAAGGACCCCCTACCAGAGGATATGTCTGACCAGACATACGCTTTACCCCCTAGCACCATACGCCCCTACCACCATAAGGGGACCCCCTACCACCATACGCCCCTACCACCATACGCACTACTAGTCCTCCCACCATACGCCCTACCCCTTACCACCATACGCCCTACCACCATACGACTACCCCCTACCACCATACGGGACCACCATACAAGGATACCCCTATCATCATACGCCCTACCCCCTGCCAGGATATGCCCTACCACAATACGTCTGTACCCTGAAACGCCCTACCCACTACCACCATACGCCCTAGGTTTTTTACCACCATACACCCTACCACCATACACGGAACCACCACACGGTCTAGGGACCAGTTGATACGCCCTACCACCATACGCACTACCCCCCTACCACAATACGCCCTGGACCAGAGACGCCTTAACCCCTAGCAATACGCCACCCCCTAGCACCATACGCCCTACCAGATACGATTTCATCTGGACCACCATACACCCTACCCTCAGAGCACCCCTACCACCATAGCCCCTCCCCCCTACCACCATAAGCACGCCCTACCCCCTACCCCTACCCCCTACCACCATACGCCCGACCACCATACGCCCTAGACCTTCTTAGCACCATAGCCCTACCAACATCGGACCAGGAGGGGACGGGACCAACGCACTACCCCCAGGATACGGGAGGACCCCTTACCACCATACGCCCTACCACCAGGGGACACAAGGTACCACCAAACGCCCCTACCACCATAGGCCCTACCACCATACGCTACCCCTAGCACCATAGGAGTTGAACCACCATGGCTTTACCAGCAGACCAGAGGAGGCCCCTACCAGATAGGCAGTACCCCCTCCCCACCATAGGGCAGTTTTCCTCCATTTCCGCCCCTACCACCATAGCACTGTTCTGTACCACCATACGCAGTGAGTCGTCGATACCCTTATCAGGGGACGGACCTACCCCCTGGACCATATGGGGACAATACGAGAGTCAAAGGGACCCAGGAGGGAAGAGAGGAGGGTTTACCAGGCATACACCCTAGGAGACCATACACAGTTGACCAGAGCGGGGGAAGAGACCTTTACCAGAGATACGAGGACCATACGAACTACCCCTACCACAATACGCCCTACCAGATACGCCTTAACCCCCTAGCACCATACGCCTAGTGTAGCAGTGTACGGATGAAAGCATACGCAAAAGGATAATACCATACGGAGACTTGGAGGGGACCCCCTACCACCATACGGTTCCCCCCTATCACCATAAAGCACGCCCTACCCCCCTACCCCTGGACCCCCTACCACCATACGCCCCTACCAGGTACGCCCTACCCCCTAGCACCATATGCCCTACCACCAGAGGAGTACCAGATACAGCCCCTACCACCAGGAATGGTACCACCAGACGCCCTACCCCTTAGGTTAAACGCCCTACCACCATGAGAGGTGAGCCCCTCAGGAAACGGAGCTATCCAGGCATCAACGCCATACCCCTATGATCAACGCTCCGCAGTGTTGGAACCTGCCACGATAAATGATAAGGGATGTGGACCCTGAAAGGGCCCTACCCACTACCACCATAGCCCCTACCAGGATACGACTTGTGACCTAACAGATACGGTAACCCCAGAACGCCCTAGACCACCATACGACCCCCATACGGGAGACCATGAGCCCTAACCCCATGCCACCACCCCGGGGAGGAAGCTACCCCCTACCCGGGGTACTGCGAGAACCAGGTCGCCCCCCGAACCACCAGAGCCCTACCACCTAGCACCATGTCGTGGTGATCCCTATCCATCAGTGCCAAGAAGTGGACCCCCTGGCCAGGCATAGGCTGAGATGAACTCGCCCTCATATGCCATACCCCCTAGAACGACAGTTCCTACCCCCATACGGAGACCTGGATACACCACGGGTCCGCCCTGGGACCACCAGACTTTACCCCATGACACCCTACCCCCTACCCCCATGCCCTGGAGCGTTGTACACCCTACCCCTGTGCAGAGTGGGAGGAGGGATAGATAGACACCTAGGACCAGGCCAGACGCCCTACCCCAAAGGAGATTGTTACACAAAGGTACCCTATACAAGAATACCCCCAAGGACCATACGCCCAACCCCCTACCACCATATTGACCCCCTAAACCATATTGAAAATACGAGGTACCTCAAAGCCCTACCCACTACCACCAGTGCCCCTACCCCCATACGACCACCTAACACCATACGCCCTAACCCCATACGCCCTACCCCCTACCACCATACGCCCCTGTAATAGTACGCCCTACCACCTACCACCATACGCCCTAAACCCATACGCTAGCTGGCCCCCTACCACCATACGATACCCCCTACCACCATACACCATAGAACCACCATAGCCCCTAGCCCCCTACCACCATACGCTACCACCTACCACCATACGTCTACCCCCTATCAAATACGGCTACACCCCCTGCCACCATATGCCCTAACCACACGCCCTACCTCATATGATACCCCCTGACAACCATACGCCCCTACCCCCATACGCCCTGTGGACCACGGAAATTAGCTGACCACCATACGCCCTACCCCCTACCACCATACGCCCTACCCCATACACCCTACCCCTAATACGCCCTACCCCTACACCCTATCCCCCTACCTCCATACACCCTAAACGGCAAAACCATGTGACCCCCTACCACCATACGTGAAATACGACAATGTGATACTACCCCTACACCCTACCCCCAAAAACCATTAAGACCACCATCGCCCTAAGTGCCACCTACGCCCTATCCCCATAAGCTACCCCATACCCCCATACACCCTAAGACAACCACAATACGCTAGCTAACCCACTAATCCATTAGTGATAGTTTCTCCTACCACCATAAGCCCCTGCCCCCTACCCCCTACCACCAGCTGCCAGAAAGCATAGCCCTACGTTAACGACAAAATACGATCTAGCAAAGACCATATGTAGCTACCACCATCGCCCCTACCACCATGGACGTTTACTAGCTGCGCCCTACCCCTACCCCCTTCCATTGAGCTGATAGTTTCTACTGTGCTAGTGGACTACCCCTACCCCCCTACAACCTACGCCCTAGCACCATATGATTACCCTTTGATCCCCTACCCCTACTACCATAGCTAAGAAGACCACCTAATCATTACGACAAATCAAACCTTACGCCCTACCACCTACCACCATGCCCCTACCACCAAACGTTATACCACCCTACGTGGACCAACATAGCGCTGGGCGAAAGCAGTGCAGACCCCCTACCGACGATACCACCATACCCCTAGACCACCATACGCAATTACCCACTGCCACAAAGCCCTACCCCCTACCCCTACCCCCTACCACCAACGCCCTACCACCATACGACAAATCCCGTTGTACCATACGCCCCTACCACCATACGCCCTACCCCCACCCCCCTACCATACCACCTTACGCCCTTCCCCCTACCCCTACCCCTACCACCATACGCCCTACCACCATACGCCCTACCCACTACCACCATAACCCTTCCCCCAACCCCTACCCCCTACCACCATACGCCCTACCCCCTACCACCATACGCCCTACCCCCATACCCCCTGCCACCATACGCACCTACCACCATAATCCTACCCCCTACCCCTACCCCCTACCACCTATACGCCCTACCCCAATACGCCCTACCCCCTACCACCATACGCCCTTCCCCCATACGCCCTAACCCCTACCACCATACGCCCTACCACCATACGCCCTACCCACTACCACCATACACCCTTCCCCCCAACGCCCTACCCTCTACCACCATACGCCCCTACCCCCTACCACCATACGCCCTACCCCCTACCCCACCCCCGCCACCATACCTACCACCATACGCCCTACCCTTACCCCTACCCCCCTACCATACACCCTACCCCCAAAACCATACGCCCTACCCCCTACCACCATACGCCCTACCCCATACACAATACCCCCTACCACCATACCCCCTACCCCCCAAAAACCATACCCCTAACCCCCTACCACCATACGCCCTACCCCCTGCCACCATACGCCCTACCCCCATACACCCTACCACCATACCCCATACCACCCTACCCCCAACCCCCCCCTACCCCTACCACCATACGCCCCTACCACCATACGCCCTTCCCCTACCCCCTACCACCATACGCCCTACCACCATACGCCCTACCCCCTACCACCATACGC
This sequence comes from Oncorhynchus masou masou, assembly GCF_036934945.1. NCBI lineage: Eukaryota > Metazoa > Chordata > Actinopteri > Salmoniformes > Salmonidae > Oncorhynchus > Oncorhynchus masou. Next base: position 11,884,946 of record NC_088236.1, on the reverse strand, counting down.
TCTACCCCCCTACCACCATATGCCCTACCACCATACGCCCCTACCACCATACGCCCTACCCCCTACCCTACCCCCTACCACCATACCCCTACCCCTACCCCCTACCCATACGCCCTACCACCATGCCCAACCCCTACCCCTACCCCTACCACCATACCCCTACCACCATACGCCCTACCCCCTACCTACCCCTACCACCATACGCCCCACCCCCTACCCCTACCCCCCTACCACCATACGCCCCCCCCCCCCCTACCCCCTACCACCATACGCCCTACCCCATACGCCCTACCCCTTCCACCATACCCCTACCACCATACGCCCTACCCCCTACCACCATACGCCCTACCACCTACCACCATACCACCATACCCCTACCACCTACCCCCTACCCCCTTCCACCATACGCCCTACCACCATACCCTTACCACCCTACCCCCCCTACCACCCCCCCTACCCCCCTACCACCATACGCGCCCCTAGCCCCTCCCCCCCCTACCCCCTACCACCATACCCCCTACCACCTACGCCCTCCCCTACTCCCACCTACCCCCCTACCCCTACCCCCTTCCCCACCCCTACCCCCTACCACCATACCTCCCTTCCCCTTCCCCATCGCCCTACCACCATACCCCTACCCCATACCCCTACCCCTACCCCTACCCCTCTACCCCCCTACCCTGCACCCCCTACCACCATACCCCCTAGACCTATCATCCCCTACCCCTACCACCCTACCCCCTACCACCATACGCCCTACCCCCTAGGACCCCCTACCACCATCCCCTACCACCATACGCCCTACCCACTACCACCATGACCCTACCCCCTACCCCTACCCCCTACCACCATACGCCCTACCACCATACGCCCTACCCCCCCTGGACCATACCCCCTACCACCATGCCCTACCCCCACCCCCCTTCCCCCCTACCCCTAACCCCTACCACCATAACGCCCTACCACCATACGCCCTACCCACTACCACCATACACCCTACCCCAACCCCTTGTTCTACCACCATACGCCCTACCCCCTACCAATACGCCCTACCCCCCTACCCCTACCCCCTACCACCATAACCCTACCACCTACCTACCCCCTACCACCATACGCCCTACCACCATACGCTTACCCCCTACCACCATATGTTTTGACCACCATAGAGAACCACCATACGTCCCTACCCCCTACCACCATACGCCCTGTTGTTACCCCTACCCCCTACCACCAAACGCCCCTACCACCATACGCCCTACTCCCCTACCACCATACGCCCTACTACCATCCGCCCTACCCCTCCCACCATACGCCCTACCCCCTACCACCATACGCCCTACCACCATACGCCCCTACCACCATACGCCCTACCCCATAGGGGCCCTACCCCTACCACCATACACCCTACCACCATACCCCTACCCACTACCACCTGACTCCCCTACCCCCCTACCCTTAACCCCGGAGAAGGAGGGACCCCTACCCCTACCCCCCTACCACCATACGCCCTTCCCTACCCCTACCCCCTACCACCATACACCCTAGGGACCATGAGCCCCTACCCCACCAACTTACACCCTTACCAACCCTACACCCTACCCCTACCACCATATGCCCTTCCCCCACCCCCTTCCACCAGGAGGATTATCCCATCCCCAGACAGAAACCATAGGGGAACCCTACCACCATATGCCCTACCCCCTACCCCTACCCCCTGCCAGGGGACGCCCTACCCCCTAAGGAGGGACCCCTACCACCATGCCCCCCTACCACCACACGCTCTACCCCCTACTCCCACCCCCCTACCCCCTACCACCTTACGGGACCCCTACCCCCTACCAGGGGGACGCCCTTCCCCCCTACCCCCCTTCCACCATGGACCACCAGAAAACAGGGAGGGGGACCCACCAGACGAAGGAGGGAGGTATGCCACCACGAAAACAGGGACCCCCATACCACCAGGGAAGGGGACCAGGAGGTATGGACCCCAGACCACCATACGATCCCTACCCTCTACCCCCACCCCCCTACCACCCTACCCCCTACCACCATACGGGAGGGGGAGACACGAAGGAGAAGGAGCCCTACCCTGGACCCCCAAAACAGGGAGGGGAGACCCTTTACCCCCTACCACCCTACCCCTACCACCCTAACCTCCCTTTCCCTTCCCCAGTTCTTGCCCCCAGACCCCCTCCCCACTACCCCTCTACCCTTACCCTTTACCCCCTCTACCCCCCTTCCCCACTGGATCACTCACTCCCTATCCCCCTTCCCTCAGGTTGACTTACCCCTACCCCTCTATCCCCCTACCCTCTACCCTCTATCCCTCTACCCTGCATGTTTGAGTAGACCCAAAGTAGACTGGTTGAGAGCTACTGCATTTTGAATTCAGTGCTTACACAATTGTCTTTTACAGTGTGGAGGAATGTAGAAAATCATGAATGTCAATTATGTGATAATGAAATAACTGTTGTCAGGTCAAGGTTATTTCAATAGCATGAAAATGTGTTGTTTTCATCCCCTTGTTCAGACCATATGCCAAAATTTCCAAATATTGCTGAAGGCATGGAATAAAATAACTTGTACTGCTACTCTTGTTATCACCAGAAAAATGTGTACTTTTCCCCCAATGTTTTGACTCACTAGAGAACCTTCAGTGTCCTTATCCTTTTGTGATTAGCTGTTGTTTGTTTTCTCCATGGATGGGGAGGGGATGAACTGCCCCTGGGTAGGGTCAAAGGCCTTGTTTAAGACACCCAGTGGTGGAAAGTTCTGTGGGAGAGGGGGAGAGGGAGAGAGAAGGTGAGGGGGATGTGAGGAAAATGGAGTGGGGCAGAGAGTTGATGGCGATGGGGGTGGGGAGTGGGAAGGGGCATCCATCACACATTGCAGGAATGCCAGACTCAGTCTGACTTTGATCCATATGTCTTAACCTTCGGAGAAGGAGGGATTATGGAGACAGAAACTCATTGGGAGGGGGAGACACGAGGAGAAGGAGAAGGAGGGAGGTATGGAGACAGAAATGGGAGGGGGAGACACGAGGAGAAGGAGGGAGGTATGGAGACAGAAACCAGGAAGGGGGAGACATCAAGAAGGAGGGATAGGGGGTTCACGAGGAGAAGGAGGGATTATGGAACAGGGAGGGGGAGACACGTTTGAAGGAGGGAGGTATGGAGACAGAAACCAGGGAGGGGGAGATGTTTTTAGGAGGGAGGTATGGAGACAAAAACATTCTGGGTAGACACGAGGAGAAGGAGGGAGGTATGTGAGACAGAAAACAGGGAGGGGGAGACACGAGGAGAAGGAGGGAATGGAGACAGAAAACAGGGAGGGGGAGACACGAGGAAAGGAAGGAGAAGGGGAAGGAGGTTTTTCAAACCAAGAGATTTTGCAAGAAGGAGGTATGGGAATGAAAACAGGGAGTGAGGGGACTACGATGGGAAGGAGGGATATGTAAGATGAAAACAGCTGCTATTGGCAGAGAGACAATAACTCTTTCATCCTAACTCTCATTGTTATTGGTTCAGTTAACTGATGTCACCAGGTCAAGACCAAATCTTAACCCATGCAGGTTTTTTCCTTGATCATTGATTGGTCAAGGCCCGAGTTGACATTGTGTTTTTTCAACTAGCAACTATAAGGAAATAACACTGATCACATAGTTTTTTTCTCGCTCTTTTACAAAACATAGGAAAAACTCTGAATTGTGACTGCACTGGATCTTTAAAGCTCGAGTCCCTCATCGAGACAAAAACAAACAGTGTCATCAAATGCTGAGGGATGAGGCTGGAGAAATGCTACCACTCAAATTCATAGACAGAGCTATGGATGCAAGGACTGACAATCCATGATATCAAAATGATAGTGTTAACCATGTTTTGATATCAAAATGATAGTGTTACCATGTTTTGATATCAAAATGATAGTGATAACCATGTTTTGATATCAAAATGATAGTGTTACCATGTTTTGATTTCAAAATGATAGTGTTACCATGTTTTTATATCAAAATGATAGTGTTACCATGTTTTGATTTCAAAATGATAGTGTTACCATGTTTTTATATCAAAATGATAGTGTTAACCATGCTTTGATATCAAAATGATAGTGATAACCATGTTTTGATATCAAAATGAATGTGTTAACCATGTTTTGAGGAGATACAGAGTTTGTTTAAATTTACATTGTTTACAAATTGGAGTAAAACAAGCTTATATTTTGGGATATGATGGGGTACGACAGTTGAGTGTATGTGTGACCATAGCAACAACAACAACATATGGGGAACATTTTTTTTTTTTACAAAAAAAAACAGCCCCCTGTCCCCTCAGGAGGCCATATTTATAAATAAGAATTTGTTCTTAACTGAATTGCCTAGTTAAATAAAGGTTAAATATAATAAATAATATGGTTCATGTGACACCATGATACCAGGTCCAGTTACTGCCGTTTTTCTGGAAGGCCAATCGGTCCAACTGATAAAAGGGTGGTAATCCTGCTGACTTGTCTAGTTGGACTTGTCTCGTTAAATAGCATAAAATGATGATACATGAGTCCACAGTGCCCATTATTTTATGCTATTTAACGAGACAAGTCAGTTAAGCACAAATTCTTATTTATTCTTATTTACAGTAACGGCCTTCCCAGGGAACAGTGGGTTAACTGCCTTGTTCAGGGGCAGAACAACAGATTTATACCTTGTCAGCTTGGGGATTCAGCCAGCAACCTTTTGGTTACTGGCCCAACTGTCTAACTACCTGCCGCCCTCCATTTAGCATAATTGTTTTCAACAAATCTAACCTTTTCTCCAAAAATGTGTAGTGAAGGAACACTGTTTTAGAAGAATGAAAGTGAAATGATTGTTCAACCAAGTCCCAACCCAAATGTCACTTTATCCAAGTTCAAAGTGGCATGTGGCTCACTATCTTGCTTGCCAGCCAGGCACCCTTGACCTAAAGTCTATCTTCACATCTAGGAGTAATCATGTTCAAGTCAAGGACACATGTTCCAACTTCACAGAGAGCTGCAGGGAAACACCACATGTTGCACACTGGTTATGACAGTATGGTGATGTACGAAGAAGAAGAACAGATATAGCACTTGGTTCACTCCAGACCTGACTGCCCTTGACCAGAACAAAAACATCCTGTGGCGGACTGCAATAGCATCGAATAGTCCCCACGATATGCAACTGTTCAGGGAAGTCAGGAACCAATACCCACAGTCAGGAAAGCAAAGGCTAGCTTTTTCAAGCAGAAATTCGCAATCCTGTAGCACTAACTCCAAAAGGTTTTGGGACACTGTAAAGTCCATGGAGAACAAGAGCACCTCCTCCCAGCTGCCCACTGCACTGAGGCTAGGTAACACAGTCACCACTGATAAATCCATGATAATCGAAATGTTCAATAAGCATTTCTCAACGGCTGGCCATGCCTTCCTCCTGATTACTCCAACCCCGGCCAACAGCTCCGCCTCCCCCGCAGCAACTTGCCCAAGCCTCCCCAGCTTCTCCTTCACCCAAATCCAGACAGCAAATGTTCTGAAAGAGCTGCAAAATCTGGAACCGTACAAATCAGCTGGGCTAGACAATCTGGACCCTCTCTTTCTAAAACTGTCCGCTGCCATTGTTGCAACCCCTATTACCATTCTGTTCAATCTCTCTTTCGTATCGTCCGAGATCCCTAAAGATTGGAATGCTGCCGCGGTCATCCCCCTCTTCAAAGGGGGTGACACCCTAGACCTAAACTGTTACATATCTATATCCATCCTGCCCTGCCTTTCTAAAGTCTTCGAAAGCCAAGTTAATAAACAGATCACTGACCATTTCTAATCCCACCGTACATTCTCCGCTGTGCAATCCGGCTTCCGAGCTGGTCACGAGTGCACCTCAGCCACGCTCAAGGTACTAAACAACATCATAACCGCCATCTATAAAAGACAGTATTGTGCAGCCGTCGTCATCGACCTGGCCAAGGCTTTCGACTCTGTCAATCACCGTAATCTTATCAGCAGACTCAATAGCCTTGGTTTTTCTAATGACTGCCTCGCCTGGTTCACCAACTACTTTGCAGACAGAGTTCAGTGTGTCAAATCGGAGAGCATGTTGTCCGGACCTCTGCCAGTCTCTATGGGGGTACCACAGGGTTCAATTCTCGGGCCAACTCTTTTCTCTGTATATATCAATGATGTTGCTCTTGCTGTGGGCGATTCCCTGATCCACCTCTACGCAGACGACACCATTCTGTACACTTCCGGCCCTTCCTTGGACACTGTGCTAACTAATCTCCAAACGAGCTTTGATGCCATACAACACACCTTCCGTGGCCTCCAACTGCTCTTAAACGCTAGTAAAACCAAATGCATGCTTTTCAACCGTTCGCTGCCTGCACCCGCCCGCCCGACTAGCGTCACCACCCTGGACGGCTCTAACCTAGAATATGTGCACAACTATAAATACCTAGATGTCTGACTGTAAACTCTCCTTCCAGACTCATATTAAACATCTCCAATCCAAAATCAAATCTAGAATCGGCTTTCTATTTCGCAACAAAGCCTCCTTCACCCACGCCGCCAAACTTACCCTAGTAAAACTGACCATCCTACTGATCCTCGACTTCGGCGATGTCATCTACAAAATAGCTTCCAATACTCTACTCAGCAAACTGGATGCAGTCTATCACAGTGCCATCCGTTTTGTTACCAAATCACCTTATACCACCCACCACTGCGACCTGTATGCTCTCGTCGGCTGGCCCTCACTACATATTATTGCCAGACCCACTGGCTTCAGGTCATCTCTAAGTCTATGCTAGGTCAAGCTCTGCCTTATCTCAGTTCACTGGTCACATTAACAACACCCACCCGTAGCACACATTCCAGCAGGTATATCTCACTGATCATCCCCAAAGCCAACACCTAATTCGGCCGCATTTCCTTCCAGTTCTCTGCTGCCAGTGATTGAAACGAATTGCAAAAATTGCTGAAGTTGGAGACTTTTATTTCCCTCACCAACTTTTAACATCAACTATCTGAGCAGCTGACCGATCGCTGCAGCTGTACATAGTCCATCTGTAAATAGCCCACCCAATCTACCTACCTCATCCCCATACTGTTTTCATTGACCTTTCTGCTCTTTTGCACACCAGTATCTCTACTTGCACATCATCATCTGCTCATTTATCACTCCTGTGTTTATCTGCTAAATAGTAATTATTCACTACTATGGCCTATTTATTGCCTACCTCCTCATGCCTTTTACACACACTGTATATAGACTTTATTTTTTTCTACTGTGTCATTGACTTGTTTATTGTGTTATTGGCTTGTTTATTGTGTTATTGGCTTGTTTATTGTTTACTGCATGTGTAACTCTGTTGTTGTCTGAGTCACACTGCTTTGCTTTATCTTGGTCAGGTCGCAGTTGCAAATGAGAACTTGTTCTCAACTTGCCTACCAGGTTAAATAAAGGTGAAATAAAAAATAAATGTGCTCTCAGTGTTTTTCATTTATGGTTCAAACAATAATTAACTACATTATTTTTGCTCTTGTCTTGTGCAACGTATGTTATAAAGCATAATGTTCGGCTTCTTTCCATCCCTTGTTTTAATCTGTGGAATCTGGCCAAATTTAGCTCATTCCAGTAAGAGTTGTTTGTGTTCTGTGATCTCCCAAGTCATAGATTTAACAGATCACTAGTCCAAAGAGAACACATATTGATCCTTGACTTATTGACCTTTGGTCCACAAGCTCAATATACTGTTGGACTGTTTAATGTTGCATCAGTCCTTTGACGTTGAGATATAGGACAAACTGTACAAACAGAGGCTCTAACATTAATTCCACTCGTCTCTACAGAACGTCTCAAATCATTGGGTGGTTTGCACGAAAATCAAACAAGATTTCACATTTCTTTGGAGGCTTAATCATGTGCGTGTGTATGTGCGCGCGCGTGTCCTGTGATCTCATTGACTGTCTGTGTTCTTCCCCACAAGCACAAACAGGCACTTTTAACCAAGCCACAGGGGGTTGTCTGTTTAAAGAAAACATTTGTGCGAGAGAAAAGTGGAAAAATAAACACTGACAGGCTGTTCCCCCTTCCCTTCCTCTGTCATTTGCTTAGTTACTTTACTGTTTAAGCAGTCAAACATATCTTAGCCTTGAGGAAAGGTCATTTTCCTAGATAGAGACAGGGATACAGAATTTGAATCCTGGTCTTGGTGCATTATGTGATATGCTATGCTCGTGCCTCTGGATATGACAGTTGGTATATGGGGGTTGAAGTAACTGAAAGATAAGATAAGGGTTTCATTTAAACATATCTCGGCGGTATATATGTGATTCCTACACTTTTAGAAAAAAAAGTTCCAAAGGGTTCTTTGGCTGTCCCCATAAGAGAACCCATTTTTGGTTCCAGGTGGAACCCTTTTTTGGGAGAACTGTTTTTGGTTCCAGGTATAACTCTTTTGGGTTCCATGTATAACCCTCTGTGTAAAGGGTACATGGAACTCAAAAAGGTTCTACCTGGAACCAAAATGGTTCTACCTGGAATCAAAAAGGGTTCTTCAAAGGGTTCTCCTATGGGGACAGCCGAATAACCCTTTTTGGTTCTAGATAGCACCTTTATTTTCTAAGAGTGTAGCCTGAAGGATATAATAACTTGATGCCGTTTTGTGGTTTTGTTGTGTGGTTTCAGCCTACGTGTGGGTTTCTTCAGAAGAATAATACTCATTCTGTGGGGGAGGGTTTGGTTTGAGGGGAGATTTTGTATCTTTCCAACAGACAGGCAGGCTGCTTTTCGTTGTAACAGAGCCGACTTGCCACATGGACAGGAAGTGAAACCATGGCGATGGAGAGGTGTGTAATTGGTGACGTGCATGCGCTCGCAGTTCGCTGGTCACAACTTGCAGATCGCAGTATGAGGCTTGAAGAGGTTGCTGTGACCCAGTAAAAATAATGAAATCTAATTAATCCTTCTCTCTCGTTCTATCTTTCTCAATTTTTTTTCTCTTTCTCTCTCTCCCTTCTTTCTCTCCCCCTCCCTCTCTCAGTTTTCCAGTCGTCTGTTTCCTCCTGTAATGGACAGCATTGAGATTGCCTGCAATGACAACAAGCTCAGTCCGATGATGCTGTGACACACCGCCCCAGACCATGACAGACCCTACAATTAGCCAGCAGCATACCACCCTGCATACCACTGCTGGCTTGTTTCTGAAGCTAAGCAGGGTTGGTCCTGGTCAGTCCCTGGATGGGAGCCCAGATATGGCTGGAAGTGGTGTTGGAGGACCAGTAGGAGGCACTCTTTCCTCTGGTCTAAAAAGTGTTCCAATACCCCAGGGCAGTGATTTGGGACACTGCCCTGTGTAGGGTGTTCTCTTTTGAATGGGATGTTAAGCGGGTGTCCTGACTCTCTGAGGTGATTAAACATCCCATGGCACTTATTGTAAGAGTAGGGGTGTTAACCCTGGTGTCCTACATTTACATTTAAGTCATTTAGCAGACGCTCTTATCCAGAGCGACTTACAAATTACACCTTCTGACATCCAGTGGAACAGCCACTTTACAATAGTGCATCTAAATCATTTAAGGGTGGGGGGGGGGGGTGAGAAGGATTACTTTATCCTATCCTAGGTATTCCTTGAAGAGGTGGGGTTTCAGGTGTCTCCGGAAGGTGGTGATTGACTCCGCTGTCCTGGCGTCGTGAGGGAGTTTGTTCCAACATTGGGGGGCCAGAGCAGCGAACAGTTTTGACTGGGCTGAGCGGGAACTGTACTTCCTTAGTGGTAGGGAGGCGAGCAGGCCAGAGGTGGATGAACGCAGTGCCCTTGTTTGGGTGTAGGGCCTGATCAGAGCCTGGAGGTACTGCGGTGCCGTTCCCCTCACAGCTCCGTAGGCAAGCACCATGGTCTTGTAGCGGATGCGAGCTTCAACTGGAAGCCAGTGGAGAGAGCGGAGGAGCGGGATAACGTGAGAGAACTTGGGAAGGTTGAACACCAGACGGGCTGCGGCGTTCTGGATGATTGTAGGGGTTTAATGGCACAGGCAGCGAGCCCAGCCAACAGCGAGTTGCAGTAATCCAGACGGGAGATGACAAGTGCCTGGATTAGGACCTGCGCCGCTTCCTGTGTGAGGCAGGGTCGTACTCTGCGGATGTTGTAGAGCATGAACCTACAGGAAGGGGCCACCGCCTTGATGTTAGTTGAGAACGACAGGGTGTTGTCCAGGATCACGCCAAGGTTCTTAGCACTCTGGGAGGAGGACACAATGGAGTTGTCAACCGTGATGGCGAGATCATGGAACGGGCAGTCCTTCCCCGGGAGGAAGAGCAGCTCCGTCTTGCCGAGGTTCAGCTTGAGGTGGTGATCCGTCATCCACACTGATATGTCTGCCAGACATGCAGAGATGCGTTTCGCCACCTGGTCATCAGAAGGGGGAAAGGAGAAGATTAATTGTGTGTCGTCTGCATAGCAATGATAGGAGAGACCATGTGAGGTTATGACAGAGCCAAGTGACTTGGTGTATAGCGAGAATAGGAGAGGGCCTAGAACAGAGCCCTGGGGACACCAGTGGTGAGAGCGCGTGGCGAGGAGACAGATTCTCGCCACGCCACCTGGTAGGAGCGACCTGTCAGGTAGGACGCAATCCAAGCGTGGGCCGCGCCGGAGATGCCCAACTCGGAGAGGGTGGAGAGGAGGATCTGATGGTTCACAGTATCAAAGGCAGCCGATAGGTCTAGAAGGATGAGAGCAGAGGAGAGAGAGTTAGCTTTAGCAGTGCGGAGCGCCTCCGTGATACAGAGAATAGCAGTCTCAGTTGAATGACTAGTCTTGAAACCTGACTGATTTGGATCAAGAAGGTCATTCTGAGAGAGATAGCGGGAGAGCTGGCCAAGGACGGCACGTTCAAGAGTTTTGGAGAGAAAAGAAAGAAGGGATACTGGTCTGTAGTTGTTGACATCGGAGGGATCGAATGTAGGTTTTTTCAGAAGGGGTGCAACTCTCGCTCTCTTGAAGTCCTGACTCTCTGAGGTGATTAAACATCCCATGGCACTTATTGTAAGAGTAGGGGTGTTAACCCCAGTGTCCTGGCTAAATTCCCAATCTGGCCTTCAAACTATCACAGTCACCTAATAATCTCCAGTTTACAATTGCCTCATTCATCCCCTGTAACTATTCCCCAAGTGGTTACTGTAAATAAGAATGTGTTCTCACTCAACTTACCTGGTAAAATAATGGATAAATACAATTTAAAAACAATAAAAACCCTCCAAATCGCTCCAGAGTACAGGCCTTGGTGTAATGCTCATTCCTTTAACGATAAACGCTAATGATGTCGGTGATGTCTGGTGAGGACCTGCATTACAACAGAATTCTGAATGGTACAAAGAGCAACACCCAAGTGCTTGGTGGGTTACAGTATGGGTTGACAATCCCTTTCAACAGTATATTTGTACCCTCATCTCCTATAAACCGAACTACAGGGCTCCAAATATACAGCAACAGGTTTCCCTTGGAGGGCATTAGTCAGTCTTTCCAGAGGAAACAACCACAACAGGTTTACCTTGGAGGGTATTAGTCAGTCTTTCCAGAGGAAACAACCACAACAGGTTTCCCTTGGAGGGCATTAGTCAGTCTTTCCAGAGGAAACAACCACAACAGGTTTCCCTTGGAGGGCATTAGTAAGTCTTTCCAGAGGAAACAACCACAACAGGTTTCCCTTGGAGGGCATTAGTCAGTCTCTCCAGAGGAAACAACCACAACAGGTTTCCCTTGGAGGGCATTAGTCAGTCTTTCCAGAGGAAACAACCACAACAGGTTTCCCTTGGAGGGCATTAGTCAGTCTTTCCAGAGGAAACAACCACAACAGGTTTCCCTTGGAGGGCATTAGTCAGTCTTTCCAGAGGAAACAACCACAACAGGTTTCGTGTCATCTAACCGTGATTGAATAATTGTTAATATAGCAGCATACCCCATTAGAGCTGAATATTTTGTGCAGGATAGTCGAGAATAGACCCAGAATGCATTGAAGAGGCTGTAAATCAACTGGAGAGGCCAAAATATTTGAGATGTCCCTTTCCAGAAATCTATAATAATGGAACAGTAGCAGATCAGATGTACATACTGTAAGTACCTTTGTACTGCTTACATTTGGGACATTCCCCAGAGCATGCAGGGCGATACTGACTTCAGACAACAGGTGTAGTTTGTAACTTATTTAACCTTTATTTAACTAGGCAAGTCAGTTAAGAACATATTATTTTTTACAATGACGGCCTACACCGGCCAAACCAGGACGACGCTGGGCCAATTGTGCACCGCCCTATGGGATTCCCATTCATGACCGGTTGTGATACAGCCTGGAATCAAACCAGGGTGTCTATAGTGATGCCTCTAGCACTGAGATGCAATGCCTCAGACCGCTACTTGTGAGTTTTATAGAAACAACATATTTTCTTTGCATTGGTAAGAATAGTGTCCCATTCATAATTATCGATGGTCACACCAAAGTCTTGCTGCCAGACATGCTTGCTACTATCAGTGTTGACCTACAGAAAGAAAAGCTGTTGTATTTATTTTGTATTTGTATTTAACCTCTATAGGTAGCTTATTTTCTTCTTTTTAAGGAGCTAGCATGGAGTATGAGGTTTTTTAGACCTCATTAAGGCCAGATCCCTACATATAAAAGGACATTTAAATGATAAAGCTTCGAAGTTGAAGGAAACTTGAAGTTGAATGAAAACTGTAAGTGCGGTAAACCATATTCTTGTTGCAATTGCAGGAAAGACTTAAGGGAACCATCATAAAAACAAATCATTCAATGTAGTAATTACAGCAACTGTTAAATCCACTGTCTGTACATGGAGGAGGAAAGAAGAAACAGTGAACAGTCAGAACGCATAATGAATATCCACTGGTTAAAAACAATACAATTCTCCTTTAGGCTTTCAATGTTATAGACGTCTCATAATGTCATCATGGATCAACTCTGAATGGATTTCCTTCCCCTCTGTGCAGTTACTGTGCCTTGGCTAATGATACTCAATAGAAATCGTGGTCAAGGCTGTGAGAGGGCTCATTGTTGCCAGGGGTAACAGTGGATACGGGGCTCTTAATCTGTGTTGTTGTTTTTTTGGTGAGGGGCTGGGGAGTGTGTCTGCCACCTCGACAGAGAAAAACATACACACACACACACTGTTGAGGTGGTCTGCGTGACAGGACAAACACACACATGCCACGTCGACAGAGAGGGTGGGGGACAAGGAAGGAGAATGAGAGAGAGAGAGAGAGAGAGAGAGAGAGAGAGAGAGAGAGAGAGAGAGAGAGAGAGAGAGAGAGAGAGAGAGAGAGAGAGAGAGAGAGAGAGAGAGAGAGAGAGAGAGAGAGGATTGCGTCAGAAGAACACTCGATGCTGTGAGTCATGACCCAGACCCTCTTGGTTCCCTTTTTTCCACACACATACTCACCCTCTGTCTGATGCAATGGAAATAAGGCAAGAGGCAAGAGTGTTTCTGGAAGAGAATAATTTTCTCTGTAATGTCCTTAAACATTTTTGCATTGGTCTTTCTTGTTTACTCTTACATGGTCACACATGCATGAAGGAATATCTTTAGGATAACTGTAGGTTCATAATGATAATATATGTATTTTTATTTAACTAGGCAAGTCAGTTAAGAACAAATTCTTATTTACAATGACAGCCATGTAGGCTAGTTGACAATAAGCAGTCAAACTTGAAGATCTTGTCTTTGATTATTACCTATATATAGGTAAGAAGATATACAAATCAAATCAAATCAAATCAAATCAAATCAAATTTATTTATATAGCCCTTCGTACATCAGCTGATATCTCAAAGTGCTGTACAGAAACCCAGCCTAAAACCCCAAACAGCAAGCAATGCAGGTGTAGAAGCACGGCTAACATTCCTTCAGGCTAACATTCCTTCTCTCAATACTGTCATTACATTTAGCAAGCACTATCACCAGTGATTTCAGCTGGCCGAACACCTGTGATCTCAGCTGGCCTAACACCAGTGATCTCAGCTGGCCTAACACCAGTGATCTCAGCTGGCCTAACACCAGTGATCTCAGCTGGCCTAACACCTGTGATCTCAGCTGGCCTAACACCTGTGATCTCAGCTGGCCTAACACCAGTGATCTCAGCTGGCCTAACACCTGTGATCTCGTCTGGCCTAACACCTGTGATTTTACCTGGCTTAACACCTGTGACTGTACCTGGCCTAACACTTGTGATTGTACCCGGCCTAACACCTGTGATTTAACTGGCCTAACACCTGTGATCTCAGCTGGCCTAACACCTGTGATTTTACCTGGCCTAACACCTGTGATTTTACCTGGCCTATAACCTGTGATTTTACCTGGCCTAACACCTGTGATTTTACCTGGCCTAACACCTGTGATTTTACCTGGCCTATAACCTGTGATTTTACCTGGCCTATAACCTGTGATTTTACCTGGCCTATAACCTGTGATCCTGCCTGGCCTAACACCTGTGATCTCAGCTGGCCTAACACCAGTGATCTCACCTGGCATAACATCAGTGATCTAAGGCCTATGACACATGTATTGGGGTTTGAATTGTTTCCTTCTCCTCAGCCACAACAACAGCTAGGCAGACAACAACAGCTAGGCAGACCATTAGAGCGAGGCAGACCATCACAGATAGGCAGACCATCAGAGCTAGGCAGACCATGACAGACAGGCAGACCATCACAGCTAGGGAGACCATCAGAGCGAGGCAGACCATCACAGATAGGCAGACAACAACAGCTAGGCAGACCATCACAGATAGGCAGACCATCAGAGCTAGGCAGACCATGACAGACAGGCAGACCATCACAGCTAGGCAGTCCATCAGAGCGAGGCGGACCATCACAGATAGGCAGACCATCAGAGCGAGGCAGACCATCACAGATAGGCAGACCATCACAGATGGGCAGACCATCAGAGCAAGGTAGACCATCACAGTTAGGCAGACCATCACAAATAGGCAGACCATCACAGTTAGGCAGACCATCACAGATAGGCAGACCATCACAGATAGGCAGACCATCACAGTTAGGCAGCTGACCATAAGACAGACAGATGTGGTTGTGTGAGGTGAGAGAAACGACTGTGTTTTTCCAGTCTGAATCATTCATAAAGTAATGGCCTAACAATGAATACCCTAAACACCATGGATTAGAACGTACCCAGCCTCACAGCAGTGGAAAACCAGTCACCATACTTTGACAAAGGTCAAAAGGGTTCTGTACTGAGGGCGATTTTCATTCCTCTCTCTTTCTATCTCGTTTAGGTCAGAACTTTGATGCTAGAAAGGCTAATTGACTCCAAAGAACGCAGACACAGACCACTCACTTAGGGGCTTTAGTGTCAAATGTTTTCCCCTCCCCAGGTTTCTGGTCCACTTTTGAATAATTAGCCTCTCTGTTTGATCTCCCCTTCTGTTCCCACTGGGGTCACACTGGTTTAATCAATGTTGTTTCCACGCCATTTCAATGAAATTACGTTGAACCAACTTGGAATAGCCGTAGAATTGATATCTGTGCCCAGTGGGTTTATTCCTCTTCTTCCTCTGATTGGTGAAAACCCTGTTTTTCCTTTTTCATCTTAAGTTCAGGAAACCCTTGCTATTTGCTTCCTCGGTCCTCTCTGAAGGTCCTCTATCAGTGCTCTACCTCTCTCACCTCCGTGCTTAGATGTTTCAACGTCATATATTCTGAGAAATACTGTTTGAAATCATAAGCTAGTTTGAAGTCTTGAATGCTTGTAGTGGAGATATGTTTCAAGTCACTCATTTCTATTGGAAAATACTGGGAAACACTGTTTGAAATGGTAGCCTTGTCTGATGTCCGTCCATGGATCTTGATTGCTCACCTGGAGATAGAAGATGGTACTAGTCAGGCAGCTGCCCATGGTGTAGAGACCTAGCACTGCTGCATATAGAACACACACACACACTCAGCAGTAACATGAGCCCTACTCTACTGTAAGATTCATCCCAACCAAGAGAAGGTGACGACAGTGTCATATTAGCAAGTCAAATCTGTAGGCCTAATTTAAGCGTGACCTTTGACAGCCAGCGCTGTGTGACATAATCCTGTACTCAGAAAGACACAGAGGTTCTCAGGTTCCCCTGCTCTTTAATGTTCCTACCACGGCTAACCATCAAAAAACAACGGGCCCTATTCGAACTTCATCGCTGAAGCGTTTCAGCTTGTGCGATAGAAATTTAAAGGTAACTTCTGATTGAGCCAATATATACAGGTTTACCATGAATGCAGTCTCCGCTAATGCCGGAATGTTGCATTTAAATTTCAATCACGATGTAACTCTGAACTTCCGCGATACGGATTGAATCGAGTCCTAACACTAGTTCTGCTATAATCAACTTGTTGTATTGTCAAATAAAGATGGCAAGTCAACAGTATAGAGTTATTTTTATTATCATTGTTGTAGAGTATAGAGTTATTAACTGAAGAAAAAGTCAGGCATCGAGAGGGCCAACAACTCTACTTTGTGTCACCACAAAGCGAAAATGTATCTTTAGTTTCAGTTGAACAAATCAAATCAAATTTATTTGTCACATACACATGGTTAGCAGATGTTAATGCGAGTGTAGCGAAATGTTTGTGCTTCCAGTTCCGACAATGCAGTAATAACCAACAAGTAATCTAACTAACAATTCCAAAACTAATTTCTTATACACAGTGTAAGGGGATAAAGAATATGTACATAAAGATATGAATGAGTGATGGTGCAGAGCAGCATAGGCAAGATACAGTAGATGGTATCGAGTACAGTATATACATATGAGATGAGTATGTAAACAAAGTGGCATAGTTAAAGTGGCTAGTGATACATGTATTACATAAGGATGCAGTAGATGATAGAGTACAGTATATACGTATACATATGAGATGAATAATGTAGGGTATGTAAACATTATATTAGGTAGCATCGTTTAAAGTGGCTAGTGATATATTTTACATCCTTTCCCATCAATTCCCATTATTGAAGTGGCTGGAGTTGAGTCAGTGTGTTGGCAGCAGCCACTCAATGTTAGTGGTTGCTGTTTAACAGTCTGATGGCCTTGAGATAGAAGCTGTTTTTCAGTCTCTCGGTTCCAGCTTTGATGCACCTGTACTGACCTCGCCTTCTGGATGATAGCGGGGTGAACAGGCAGTGGCTCGGGTGGGTGTTGTCCTTGATGATCTTTGTGGCCTTCCTGTAACATCGGGTGGTGTAGGTGTCCTGAAGGGCAGGTAGTTTGCCCCCGGTGATATGTTGTGCAGACCTCACTACCCTCTGGAGAGCCTTACGGTTGTGGGCGGAGCAGTTGCCGTACCAGGCGGTGATACAGCCCGCCAGGATGCTCTCGATTGTGCATCTGTAGAAGTTTGTGAGTGCTTTTGGTGACAAGCCAAATTTTTTCAGCCTCCTGAGGTTGAAGAGGCGCTGCTGCGCCTTCTTCACAATCCTGTCTGTGTAAGTGGACCAATTCAGTTTGTCTGTGATGTGTATGCCGAGGAACTTGTCGTTTTTTTTGGGTCGCCGGCTGGTCCTGGTTGGAAGGCGGAACACAGGATCCGCTTCGCGAAAGTCATATTCTTGGTCGTACTGATGGTGAGTTGACGCTGATCTTATATTCAGTAGTTCTTCTCGACTGTATGTGATGAAACCTAAGATGACCTGGGGTACTAATGTAAGAAATAAAACGTAAAAAAAAACAAAAAACTGCATAGTTTCCTAGGAACGCGAAGCGAGGCGGCCATCTCTGTCGGCACCGGAAGTCTTTTTTTTCTTCTTTTTTTTCACAGCTGTGAGGTCGGTGTACTCTCTGTTGTGGTTGAGAGTAGGAGAGGGGAAATGTGCTCTGTCTCTGCTGCTAAACACACTCTTCAGAGGAAGCTCACATTCACTTTGGGGTCACACCAAGACCAAGACCAGGGACCACGCCAAGACCTAGACCAGTGAACCCACCAAGACCTAGACCAGGGACCACACCAATACCTAGACCAGGGACCACAACAAGACCTAGACCAGGGACCACACCAAGACCTAGACCAGGGACCACACCAAGACCAGGGACCATACCAAGACCTAGACCAGGTACCACATCAAGACCCAAGTCACACCAAGACCAGGGGCCACACCAAGACCAGGGGCCACACCAAGACCAGGGGCCACACCAAGACCTAGACCAGGGACCACACCAAGACCTAGACCAAGGACCACACCAAGACCAGGGACCATACCAAGACCCGAGTCACACTAAGACCAGGTGCCACAGCAAGACCAGGGGCCAATTCACCCTCCTACATTGTTGCTTCCCCTTCCTAATATAGATACAGTTGAAGTTGGAAGTTTACATACACTTAGGTCGGAGTCATTAAAACTAGTTTTTCAACCACTCCACAAATTTGTCAACAAACTATAGTTTTGGCAAGTCGGTTAGGACATGTACTTTGTGCATGACACAAGTCATTTTTCCAACAATTGTTTACAGACAGATTATTTAACTTATAATTCACTATCACAATTTCAGTGGGTCAGACGTTTACATACACTAAGTTGACTGTGCCTTTAAAAAGCTTGGAAAATTCCAGAAAATTATGTAACGGCTTTAGAAGCTTCTGAGGGGCTAATTGACATCATTTGAGTCAATTGGAGGTGTACCTGTGGATGTATTTCAAGGCCTACCTTCAAACTCAGTCACTCTTAGCTTGACATCATGGGAAAATCAAAAGAAATCAGCCAAGACCTGAGAAAAGAAATTGTAGACATCCACAAGTCTGGTTCATCCTTGGGTGAAATTTCCAAATGCCTGAAGGTACCACGTTCATCTGTACAAACAATAGTACGCAAGTATAAACACCATGGGACCATGCAGCCGTCATATCGTTCAGGAAGGAGACGCATTCTGTCTCCTAGAAATTAACGTACTTTGGTACGAAAAGTGCAAATCAATCCCAGAACAACAGCAAAGTACCTTGTGAAGATGCTGGAGGAAACAGGTACAAACGTATCTATATCCACAGTAAAACAAGTCCAATATTGACATAACCTGAAAGGCCGCTCAGCAAGGAAGAAGCCACTGCTCCAAAGAAATATCCTCTGGTCTGATGAAACAAAAATAGAACTGTTTGGCCATAATGACCACCGTTATGTTTGGAGGAAAAAGGGTGATGCTTGCAAGCTGAAGAACACCATCCCAACCGTAAAGCACGGGGCTTCATGTTGTGGGGGTGCTTTGCTGCAGGAGGGACTGGTGCACTTCACAAAATAGATAGCATCATGAAGAACGAAAATTATGTGGATATATTGAAGCAACATCTCAAGACGCAAATGGGTCTTCCAAATGGACAATGACGCCAAGCATACTTCCAAAGTTGTGGCAGAATGACTTAATTAAGGACAACACGGTCAAGGTATTGGAGTGGCCAGCACAAAGCCCTGACCTCAATCCCATAGAAAATTTGTGGGCAGCTGAAAAAGCATGCGCGAGCAAGGAGGCCTACAAACCTGACTCAGTTACACCAGCACTGTCTGGAAGAATGGGCCAAAATGCACCCAACTTATTGTGGGAATCTTGTGGAAGGCTACCTAAAACATTTGACCCAAGTTAAACAATTTAAAGGCAATGCTACCAAATACTAATTGAGTGTATGTAAACTTCTGACCCACTGGGAATGTGATTTAAGAAATAAAAGCTGAAATAAAGTAATTCTATCTACTATTATTCTGACATTTCACATTCTTAAAATAAAGTGATCCTAACTTACCTTAAACAAGGAATTTTTACTAGGATTAAATGTCAGGAATTGTGAAAAAGAGAGTTTAAATGTATTTGGCCAAGGTGTATGTAAACTTCCGACACAGAGAAAGAGAAAGAAAGAGCTGAAATACCAGTGTGGTTTAAATGATTAAATGTCTGGAGGTGAAAGGCTGCCACCCTGACTGTCCTATTATTCTCTGCACCTGAAATACAAAGCCAGATTGACCCTGTTAGAAGACATCCCCACCTGAAAGTTAACAAAGCCTGACTGACCCTAATGAGAATCCCCAGATAAATGCTCAGGAACGTCCCTGTTCCATTAGTTACGTAATAGGAGACCAGTGTCATTTAAACGTGTGAGAATGCAAACATTTGATTGTGCCGCACATGGTTTCCCATAAACCTCAACTACTTGACCCTACTGATCAGTGATGTGCCATCATTCGCATCTGAACTGAAGCTCTAATCCCGCCTTTCCTAACCCTAGGAGATACCGGGGGCAGGTGGCAGAGTCACCTCTAGGAGATACCGGGGGCAGGTGGCAGAGTCACTTGAGTAGACTGGAGTTTTACCAAGTTACTTTTTATGAAGATTTGACAATCGTGTTCAACTTGTTGATATAGAATAACTACGGTATGAAGTATTAGAACACGTCTCTGTCAGTTGTGTAATTACTTTGGTTATTTCAAAAACAATCCTCTGACCACACATAGGAATGATTATTTACCAGTGTAGAAAGAAACAGGCCTGGAGTCCTGTATACTACTGGAGATTAAATGTTGTGATCCAGTGACAGACTGAACCATTTCTAGCTTCGCATTTTCTATAGTGTTTACAGGAGGGTCTCCCCCTCAAGTCAAATGAGCTTTATTTTTTTGAATCAGCTGTGTTGTGCTATAGAACAAAATCCAAAATCTGAACCCAGGGCAGGTCCCCGCAGATCGAGTGAAAGGACATGCTGAATGTTCGGCTTCTTGGAGAACGCAATAGCCATTTAAAGACAACTTAATAAGCACGCTGTAGAATGTAGTGGAAATACCATGGCAAAAATAGTCAAGACACCCAAGCTTGCCTATTAGATTGTGCAGCTCCAGTCAATGGTAGTTTCAGTCCCCAACCTTCTCTGTACGACAGACCTCATGAGTGACAAACGAGATGCAATGCAAAGTTTTTTTTAATGCAGTAATTTAGCGCAACAAGGAGAGTGTAACAAAATTATACAGAGGAAAACATTCCTACATGCTAAAACCAATAACATACAGAAGACGCCAGAGCAGAATACACAAATAAATAAGTGTCTTTAGAGCGATCAGTCCCCATCCCCCAGCTAATACAATGTACACAAATACTAAATGCATTCATTTCCCAGGGAACCCAACAATGTGTGGATAGATTATTAAGCAATCTTACAAAACCACTAGCAATCAAGTAGTGATACCAAATTAAGATGTCAAGAACTACATCTCCCACAAGTCAATGCAGGATCACCCATTGTACAGACCTGCTGTAATAGAGGAGATTACGTGCTTAACTTTGTTTTAAAAACACGAGGTAAACTAGTATTAGCCTGGTCGCAGATTAGTTTGTACTGTAAAGACAAAATATAGCCATTGGCTCAACAGCACAAACAGATCTGGAAAAAGGCTATCACTTTGCCATCTATACATCAATATAAAGCATGATCTACTGTAGTCACTTAACACTACATGAAAATATAAGGGAGATCTATAGGTTGGATCATTGATTAATTGGGCCAATAGGGCTCACGTCAGACACTGATCAGCTGAGGGAACAGTTCATTGGCGAACACATCATCCCAGGATCCCTCAGAGCAGAGGGGGGAGGACATGTCGCTGAAGGGGGAAGGGGACCGCTCATATCCGGAGTCGCTGTAGGTCTCAGTCAGGTAGGTACCTGTCTTCTCCAGGCCAGCCAGGGCCAGGTCAGAGGTCGGCGAGACCGCGGACAGGAAGTCATCCAACACCCCGTGACTCTCAGGGATGATGACCACTTCCTCCGGCTCGTCTTTGACACACACCACCTCGCAGACCTCCTCAGCCAAAGAGAAGACCTCCTCCATATTTGTTACACTCTCCTCGTAATGCACTTCCTGCTGCCCAGGGGGAAGCGCCACCCCCTCCACAGGCTTGGTGTAGATGTGGTCAAAGTGGATCAGTTCATTAAGGGCCTCCAGCTTAACTGGTGTGGCCCCCAGAGCTGCAGGTGAGGGGGAAGGTACTCCTGCCCCCCCTCTGACCAGCAGCATCTCCTGCGCCTGGATCTCCTGCTCACTACACTCCTTGAGGAACAGCTCTGGGTCAAGGATGTCCAGAATGCCCAGCAAGAGATCAGACTGGAGAAGGGTGAGAAGGAGAGAATTACAACTCTGAACAGAGGTAGACCATAGTTGAGTCTATGGGTGGATCTGGAAATGGCCACCAATAAACAGGACTGGGACAAGAAGAAAAACACTACTGGAAAATCCAATCAATGACTATTCATTC
This sequence comes from Oncorhynchus masou masou, assembly GCF_036934945.1. Taxonomy (NCBI): domain Eukaryota; kingdom Metazoa; phylum Chordata; class Actinopteri; order Salmoniformes; family Salmonidae; genus Oncorhynchus; species Oncorhynchus masou. Next base: position 11,862,649 of record NC_088236.1, on the reverse strand, counting down.
TAAAAAAAAGTGCTGGTACATGGTTTCTTCTCCAATTGACAAAGCCCACGTCACACTACAAAATGTCGGGTTACGTTAGCCGTAAGACAAATGGTCTCACCTCAGAGTCTGTAGAGTCAGGACTGTCTGTATCCATTGGGAAATCTTCAGATTTGGGCATTGCTGGGCCTGCACCTGCTGCGGAGGCACACATAGCCTGAGTACTGCAGACTCAGAAGACCCGATCCCCAAACCTGCATCAATCCCACTGGACTCCAACACCTGAACCTGAGGAGAGAGGTGTTATAACAGTCCATTTTTAAAATGTTATTTGTCACATGCTCCAAATACAACCGGTGTAGTAGACTTACTGTGAAATGATTACTGACAAACCCTTAAACAACAATGCAGGTAAGAAAATACAGTTGAAATATCTACTAAATAAACTAAAGTGGATACCGGGACCAAGTAAATGTGCAGATTAGTAGAGGTAATATTACTGACGCAAGGCTATAAAAGATCTGACAGCCAACCAGGTGGCAACTTAGTTCACCCCCCCACCTTCCATCCTCTGCATAAGTAGCAACTCCACAAATCCTCTTACCTCTTTGGCTTCCAGGGCATCCAACCCCAGCCTCTGTCTCAGTTCCTCATTCTCATTCACCAAGCCACATGTCTTTTGCTGTAAAAGCCTGTTCTCAACATGAAGTTTCTTGTTCTAGAGAAGAAAAAAAAAAGAAAAAAAAGTGTGAACACCTTCAGCCTCGCAGCCTTTTACACCATGACACGTTTACATGGTGGATATACATTTACCTCCAACTCCAACGCTAGAACTTGGTCTTCCAGGTCCCCCATTTTAGCTTTTTTTCTGTCTCTGGCTGTCTGGGCTGCAACTCTGTTCTTGAGTTTCCTGAAAAAGACAGACATTTGAAGCATTTTTTCTTTTAGAAATTGCTGACAGAACAAGTTGAACAGGAATGGCTTGTTAGTTATTGCACCATCAGCCGCCATATTCCTGCCACGCAGGCAGAACAGATCGAGTACAGCGCTGCTTCAAATATGAAAACCTGGTCGGATCAGCTGACTGACTGTAGACTCCTCAAATCCGTTGATAAGCAATACCTGTTGATGGGCCAAAGACACAACTCGGCCGGACTACGAATCTACCTTATATTCTACATGTAGAACGTGCATGTTTTATTCTTAGCCTAGTTATTAGAAAGACAGAAGTTCATGGACTCTTTCCAGATGTAGGGAGAAGGGAGTAGCCGGCTTCCGTTGGACAATCAATTCACCATTGCTCCCTTTTGGGTCACAAGATATTATCGCATTTGATTGCTAGATAATCATTAACATAGGTCTAGTCATGAACAATGTCACACTAAACAGCCCCTTCATGAAACTAACCTGCGAAGCTGCTTTTCTTCAGGACTCAAATGAGTGAGTCTCTGTCTTTTTCGCAGGGGTGGCCCAGTTGTCGAATTTGAGTCGGAATCCGAAGAATTGGCTTGGTTCGAAGCAGATGAAGGCAAAACGACCGAAATGGACCGTCTGTAGCATGGTGTTGCGCTGGGAGAGCTATGCTGTTTCCCAGATATCAAGATGACTTTATGTCCCGCTGTCACCACGACCATCTTGTTTACCCTTATGGACCTATATCGCTTAGAAATATTAGGGACGTTTTTTTTTTTTTCAAAGAAAACCTAAGGTTTCTTTGGGAAGTTTTTTTTTCAAAGAAACCTAAGGTTTCTCTCTATGTCTTTCTATCCCCGTCAGATCTCAAATATAAAAACGAGTACCGCTCGCTATGTATTTCTACAGTCGTGGTGAAATGTGATTGGCTCTCAGAGGCTGTGATGCTAGTCTCTGGTTTGTCATAGAGCTGATGTAATTAGCAATCCTCCCCTTTCCTGTTGGTCTCATTTCCAGTCCAGGCTACGACAGATATAGAGAAAGGACTTCTGCCTACGCTTGGCACTAATAACAAACCCGACCGTTAAAAATTCCCAATAAAAATAACCAGAGGCAAGTATTTTCACCCTGGTGTATTAGACTACCTTCTCTTTAGACACATTAAAAGTCTGTTTCTAAATCAAATTAGTTTTCTTTTTGAGTACTTTCTGAATAGTTTACTTTATTCTAACGTTCTAACATTCTACTTTATAGGCCTACATAATAGTTCTAACGTTCTACTTTATAGGCCTACATAATAGTTCTAACGTTCTACTTTATAGGCCTACATAATAGTTCTAACGTTCTACTTTATAGGCCTACATAATAGTTCTAACGTTCTACTTTATAGGCCTACATAATAGTTCTAACGTTCTACTTTATAGGCCTACATAATAGTTCTAACGTTCTAACATACTACTTTATAGGCCTAGATAATTGTTCTAACGTTCTAACATACTACTTTATAGGCCTACATAATTATTCTAATGTTCTAACATTCTACACAGTAGGCCTACATAATTGTTCTAACATTCTACACAGTAGGTCTACATATTTGTTCTAACGTTCTAACATTCTATTCAGTAGGCCTACATAATTGTTCTAACATTCTAACATTCTACTCAGTAGGCCTACATAAAATTGTTCTAACATTCTAACATTCTACACAGTAGGCCTACATAATTGTTCTAACGTTCTAACATTTTATTCAGTAGGCCTATATAATTGTTCTAACGTTCTAACATTCTACTCAGTAGGCCTACATAATTGTTCTAATGTTCATAATTGTTCTAACGTTCTAACATTTTATTCAGTAGGCCTACATAATTGTTCTAATGTTCATAATTGTTCTAACGTTCTAACATTTTATTCAGTAGGCCTACATAATTGTTCTCATGTTCACAATTGTTCTAACGTTCTAACATTTTATTCAGTAGGCTTACTTAATTGTTCTAACATTCTAACATTCTACTCAGTAGGCTTACTTAATTGTTCTAACGTTCTAACATTTTATTCAGTAGGCTTACTTAATTGTTCTAACGTTCTAACATTTTATTCAGTAGGCTTACTTAATTGTTCTAACGTTCTAACATTTTATTCAGTAGGCTTACTTAATTGTTCTAACGTTCTAACATTTTATTCAGTAGGCTTACTTAATTGTTGTAATGTTCTAACATTTTATTCAGTAGGCTTACTTAATTGTTCTAACGTTCTAACATTTTATTCAGTAGGCTTACTTAATTGTTCTAACGTTCTAACATTTTATTCAGTAGGCTTACTTAATTGTTCTAACGTTCTAACATTTTATTCAGTAGGCTTACTTAATTGTTCTAACGTTCTAACATTTTATTCAGTAGGCTTACTTAATTGTTCTAACGTTCTAACATTTTATTCAGTAGGCTTACTTAATTGTTCTAACGTTCTAACATTTTATTCAGTAGGCTTACTTAATTGCAGTTGTAAAAGAAGACTATTGCAATGGACATTTTTTTATTTTTATAGAGAAGTTATTGCAGAAGGTTGCATCAGGTGTTTTCACCACTGTCTCTGAATCTCCCCATTGGTTTCTCCTCCATCATTCAATAGTACATGCTGTTTGTAAATGTATATTGAATTTAGATTACCTGCCTGCCATTGTACAACTGCAATCCATCTCACTCATGTTGTGTGTGTGGCATTCAGGTCAAATAATGAAAAAGACCAGTTTTGCAGCATGGCATCGACTTGATTTGGATCATACAGGTCGGTACTATGGGAATGTTAATGACATGTTTTTGTCTTTTTATTCCCCAGGCCTTATTTGCATGCAGTACATATTCTCTGTTCTATGTCATGTCTCACCGGTACGTTTAAGGTATGTTTACAGTGCATTTGGAAATTATTTAGACCCCTTCATGGCTCCTGATCTCAATTTTTGAGTCACATAGCAAAGGCTCTGACTACTTATGTAATTAAGGTATATTTGTTTGATTGATAAGGAAAACAATACATTTTTATATATATTCTTTTAATAAGGCCGTAACGTAACAAAAAAGTCGAAAAAGTCAAGGGGTCTGAATACTCTCCGAATGGACTATATGGTGCAATAAGGAGGAACATCCGTTTGTTTTTTTCCCCCATACCTTTCCCAGTAGTCTGACATCTTTAACATTCCTTCAGTGAAGAAAGTGTGGCTTGGAATACAGACAATTTGTTAAAGGCCCAATGCAGCCGTTTTTATCTCAATATCAAATCATTTCTGCGTAACAATTAAGTACCTACCATTGAATTGAAATGGTCAAAAAGAAACAAAAATAGCTTCTTAGAAAAGAGACATTTCCCAAACAAACAATTTTGCCAGGACTGTCTGGTAATGGTCTGAGTGGGAGTGGCAGAGGGGTTTGAACTCTCTTTCTTATTGGTCTATTAACTCATTTACTACCCAGTGATCTCACCAAAACAGGCTGACATTTCAGGTGGTCTTTTCAAACAGCTCTCACACTAAAATGCATTATCTTAATTTTCACAATTTCACAGGATTACTCCAACATTTACAACAACATTTACATTTGAGTCATTTAGCAGATGCTCTTATCCAGAGAAAAACACCTTTTTTTTGACTGCACTGGGCCTTTAAAGCTATGTTTTCCAACTTTCCACACACACACCGTGTACGCACATGCGCACACACACACACACACACACACACACACACACACACACACACACTATTGTGTTGGGATTTCATCATCCAACTGCAACAAGATGTTCAGCCTCTGATCTCTGTCCATGGAATAGACGGAATTCTCCAGAATGTTCTGCTTACTTCTTTTTTTTAATGTTTTGATAATACAGACCACTTCTTTCTCTGTATTGTCTATTCCTGGTTGTGCTTTTGACAGTCTGAAATTCATTTTCATTGTTATAAAAGGACTGTCTTGTATTGTTACGTATAGACTTTCTGAGTGTGTGATCTTTGTTATGTGATTTCTTCATTGTCCATTCAGTTGTATGTATTAATAGAAAACTGACTAAATGTAACCTCTTTGTAGACCTCAATCAATTATTTATTTATTATTTACCAGCAGAATGAAATGCAAAAAGCACACATAGCGTACTATCACATATTGTGTTGGGTTTTGTTTCCAGTGTCAGTGGTTATTCACTGTGTTTCAGAGAACAATGTAGGCCGAAACTCTGACTATGTTCAATCAATCCAATGGTTTTTACATCAGCTGTTGTCACAAAGAGCTTTACAGACACCCAGCCTAAACCCCCAGAGAGCAAGCAATGCAGATGTACAGTTGGAAGTCGGAAATGTACATACACCTGAGCCAAATACATTTAAACTCAGTTTTTCACAATTCCTGACATTTAATCCTCGTAAATATTTCCTGTTTTAGGTCAGTTAGGATCACCACTTCATTTTAAGAATGTGAAATGTCAGAATAATAGTAGAATAATGATTTCTTTTAGCTTTTATTTCTTTCATCACATTCCCAGTGGGTCAGATGTTTACATACACTCAATGAGTATTTGTTAGCATTGCCTTTAAACTGTTTAACTTGGGCCAAATGTTTTGGGTAGCCTTCCACAAGTTTCCCACAATAAGTTTTGTGGATTTTGGCCCATTCCTCCTAACAGAGCTGGTGTAACTGAGTCAGGTTTGTAGGCCTCCTTACTTGAACACGCTTTTTCAGTTCTACCCACATATTTTCTATAGGATTGAGGTCAGGGCTTTGTGACGGCAACTCCAATACCTTGACTTTGTTGTCCTTAAGCCATTTTGCCACAACTTTGAAAGTATGCTTGGGGTCATTGTCCATTTGGAAGACCCATTTGCGACCAAGCTTTAACTTCCACTTAGTGTATGTAAACTTCTGACCCACTGGAATTGTGATACAGTGTATTATAAGTGAAATAATCTATCTGTAAATAATTATTGGAAAAATTACTTGTGTCGTGCACCAAGTAGATGTCCTAACCGACTTTCCAAAACTATAGTTTGTTAACAAGAAATTTATGGAGTGTTTGAAAATGACTTTTAACCTCTTGAAACTTCCCGTTTTAAACAAGATATTTTGTCGCAAAAAGATGCTCGACTATGCATATAATTGATAGCTTTGGAAAGAAAACACTCTGAATTTTCCAGAACTGCAAAGATATTGTCTGTGGGTGCCCTAGAACAGGAGCTACAGGCAAAACCAAGATGAAACGGCAACCAGGAAATGAGCAGGATTTTTGAGGCTCTGTTTTTCATTGTCTCCTTATATGGCTGTGAATGCGAGAGGAATGAGCCTGCCCTATCTATCGTTTCCCCAAGGTGTCTGCAGCATTGTGACGTATTTGTAGGCACATCATTGGAAGATTGACCATAAGAGACTACATTTTCCAGGTGTCCGCCCGGTGTCCTCCGTCGAAATTGGTGCGTCATTTTCAGCTGCTGGTATTTTTCCATGGGATTCTGAGGGGAAAGCAGGCTTCCACGAACGGCATATCAATGAAGAGATATGTGAAAAAACACCTTGAGGATTGATTCTAAACAACGTTTGCCATGTTTCGGTCGATATTATGGAGTTAATTCGGAAAAAGTTTGACGTTTTGGTGACTGAATTTTCGGTTTGTTTCGGTAGCCAAATGTGATGTACAAAACAGAGCGATTTCTCCTACACAAAGATTCTTTCAGGAAAAACTGAACATTTGCTATGTAACTGAGTCTCCACATTGAAAACATCTGAAGCTCTTCAAAGGTAAATGATTTTATTTATTTGGTTATCTGGTTTTTGTTAAAATGTTGCGTGCTAAATGCTACGCAAAATGCTAAGCTAGCTTGCAATACTCTTACACAAATGCTTGATTTGCTATGGTTCAAAAGCATATTTTGAACATCTGAGATGACAGTGTTGTTAAGAAAAGGCTAAGCTTGAGAGCAGGCATATTATTTTCCTTTCATTTGCGATTTTCAGAAATCGTTAACGTTGCGTTATGCTAATGAGCCTGAGGCTGTATTCACGATCCCGGATCCGGGATGGGTAGTGACTCCAACCTAAGCTTATGTAAAATTCCGACTTCAACTGTATCTAAAGCAGATGTGGTTTACAGGGTGGAGTTCTGCCCCTGTGTATGTCACCTCAATGGTGCTGGAAACAGGAACTGCTAGAGAAAACAGGCTGTTAGCGTAGCTTTACAACCCACTGGCGAATTAACATCTGACAAGTGAGCGTTCATAGACCAGTCTCTTCTTTGGTGTTCTCACATCGTTTGGGAGAAAAATCAGGATGCACTGTCTGAGGCTTCTGTTACTCACAACGACTATTAAAATAGATATTTCTTTCTGTGCACTTTAACCCGTTCAATGTGAGTCAAGCAATTCATTTATATCTCATTAGATGTTGAAATAGGATGTAGCTTATCATCATTTTGTCACTTGATCAGGGATTTTATGTTACAGAATCACCATGTCAATGTGAGTTTATGGCTGCATTGTCACGCCTTGGTCATTGTATTTTGTGTTTTCGTTATATATTTGGTTAGGCCAGGGTGTGACATGGGTTTATGTATTGTATTTTCGTATTGGGGTTTGTAGTATTTGGGATTGCGGCTGAGTAGGGGTGTTGTATAGGTTTGGCTGCCTGAGGCGGTTCTCAATCAGAGTCAGGTGATTCTCGTTGTCTCTGATTGGGAACCGTATTTAGGTAGCCTGGTTTTCACTTTGTATTTCGTGGGTGATTATTCCTGTCTCTGTGTAGTGTTCACCAGATAGGCTGTAATAGGTTTCACGTTCCGTTTGTTGTTTTTGTATTTATTCGTTATTTCATGTATAGTTCCGTTATTTGTTTCATTAATAAACATGAGTAACCAACACGCTGCATTTCGGTCCGACTCTCTTTCGACAAACGAAGAACGTCGTTACATGCATTTACACAGGCTGCCCAAATTCTGATATTTTTCTACTAATTGGTCTTTTGACCAATTACATAAGATATTTTCACGTCAGATCTTTTTCAGAGCTGTCCTGATTGGTCAAAATACCAATTAGTGGAAAAAAAGACCAGAATTGGGCTGCCTGTGTAAACGCAGCCTATGTAATATTATACAAGACAAAGTGGACGATATGAGTAGCCTTACACTTGTCAGTGGTGTAAAGTACTTAAGTAAAAATACTTTTAAGTACTACTTAAGTAGCTTTTGGGGGTACCTGTATTTTATTTTACTATTTATATTTCTGACAACTTTGACCTTTTCTTCACTACATTCGTAAAGAAAATAATATACTTTTTACTCCGGACATTTTCCCTGACAACCAAAAGTACTCGTTACATTTTGAATGCTTAGCAGGACAGGAAAATGGTCCAATTCACACACTTATCAAGAGAATATCCCTGGTCATCCATACTGCCTCTCATCTGGCTGACTCACTAAACACAAATGCTTCTTTGTAAATGATGTCTGAGTGTTGGAGTGTGGCCCCTGGCCATCTGTAAATGATGTCTGAGTGTTGGAGTGTGGCCCCTGGCCATCTGTAAATGATGTCTGAGTGTTGGAGTGTGGCCCTAGATATCCGTAGATTCAAAAAACAAGAAAATCTTGCCGTTTCGTTTGCTTAATATAAGGAATTAGAAATTAGTTACACTTTTACTTTTGATAGTTAAGTATATTTTAGCAATTACATTTACTTTTTACACTTAACTATATTTAAAAACAAATACTTTTAGACATTTACTCAATTAGTATTTTACTGTGTGACTTTCACTTTTACTTGAGTCATTTTCTATGAAGCTATCTCTACTTTTTCCACCATTGACGCTAGTAAGAATGTTATAAATCCCTGTATCGCTAGTGATAGATTGGGTGTCTTTGACTTGGGAAGTTGTTGAGGGACCCCCCCCTCCCCCCCCCCCCCTCCTCTAACCCCCCCCCCCCTAAACCCCCCTGTTATGTGAGCTGGCGAGAGATGAGTGTCACATGTAGTTTCTATAAAGTGAGTGATTTCTGAACCAGTGACATGTACAAGTATTCATATAAAAGAGGTTCTGTTGAAATACATAAGAGAACATTGTATGTAAACCTCAGTCCTGTTTCTGTAGCGTAAGGCAGCTTGATGTGCATGTAGTTTCTCCTAGACAGAACGCTAGTCTGAGCCCTTAACCAAATTAAAGACACTAAACTGTCACGCATACTAGTACATTTCATGAATATACAGCACATCCTGTATGGGATCCTAGATATCCTGCCGCTCGGCCCCACCACCACCCCCGGGGTATCTATCTGGATTAGCTACTATTTCGGTCGTGGTTTGGGAGAGTAAATAAAGATGAACCAAAGGTAAAACTGCAAAAAGGCTGAAGAGTTCCAGTGAAGAGTATTTTCAAAACTACAGGTAGGTATTTAGCATGATATATTTTCTCTTGAGAACGACTCATAGTTGCACAGTTATATCCAAACTTGAGATGCGTGTCTTTCATTCAATTTGACAGCCCAAGTTTTAACTCATATTTTCATGTGAAAAAAATGCATTGATATCCATGAGAGACTGGTGTTAAATTAGAAGATTCCGTGCATTCTGATAATTGTGTGTTTAGGAGATTTTACAGGGTTAACCGAAGCACAATTAGGCCAGTGTGTTGTGTGAGGGGATACAGTACTATATAGATAAAGGAGTGGTTTTAAGAACACTCGCTTTACTCAGCACTCACTGTATTTGTTTAGCCTAATGATCCCGGGTTTGGTTCATCTAGAAAGAGAGGGGCACTGAGAGGTACAGTGTCCAAAGTAAACCTAGTGACCCGCCCTGTAGCTCCCAAACCGCACCAGACCCAGGCAATGTAATCACTATGTACAAGTACCAGGAGAGAGGGAAGGCGGTAGGGAGATACCCCAACCCTGTCCGGAACACACCAGAGGCAGACCTTATATGATTAGGGGGTTAGGGGTTGTGACTTACAGATCTCTGTTCATATAGGCTTAGTTATCCCACATAATAACCCCCAGAGAGGAGGAGTGTACAAGGCACTTAGTTATCCCACATAATAACCCCCAGAGAGGAGGAGTGTACAAGGCACTTAGTTATCCCACATAATAACCCCCAGAGAGGAGGAGTGTACAAGGCACTTAGTTATCCCACATAATAACCCCCAGAGAGGAGGAGTGTACAAGGCACTTAGTTATCCCACATAATAACCCCCAGAGAGGGGGAGTGTACAAGGCAATTAGTTATCCCACATAATAACCCCCAGGGAGGAGGAGTGTACAAGGCACTTAGTTATCCCACATAATAACCCCCAGAGAGGGGGAGTGTACAAGGACCTTAGTTATCCCACATAATAACCCCCAGAGAGGGGGAGTGTACAAGGCACTTAGTTATCCCACATAATAACCCCCAGAGAGGGGGAGTGTACAAGACACTTAGTTATCCCACATAATAACCCCCAGAGAGGAGGAGTGTACAAGGCACTTAGTTATCCCACATAATAACCCCCAGGGAGGAGGAGTGTACAAGGCACTTAGTTATCCCACATAATAACCCCCAGAGAGGAGGAGTGTACAAGGCACTTAGTTATCCCACATAATAACCCCCAGAGAGGGGGAGTGTACAAGGCACTTAGTTATCCCACATAATAACCCCCAGAGAGGAGTGTACAAGACACTTAGTTATCCCACATAATAACCCCCAGAGAGTGGGAGTGTACAAGGCACTTAGTTATCCCACATAATAACCCCCAGAGAGTGGGAGTGTACAAGGCACTTAGTTATCCCACATAATAACCCCCAGAGAGTGGGAGTGTACAAGGCATTTATGTTAATTTATAACCTTCAGAGAGCACAAGGCATACATCATAGTTCTGTTCCATTCCAGAACACTTATGGGTTCCAGATGGTGATGCAACTGTGCTGTAACATTATCCATCATTTTCCAGCTAAGCAGCATTGTGTGAAAGTTATATTGCACAGTAAAAATGTACATGTTTTTTTGTGTTAAAGTTTTTAATAAACTATTAAAAAAGACTAAATCAGACCACAACAACCATCCAATAAACAGACAAACTGTAACAGAATTCCTCTTCTTCAGAGGAGGAGTCGCAAGGATCAGACCAATGTGCAGCATGGTAAGTGTCCATAATGATATATTTAATAAATCAACTGAACAAAAGTACAAACAACCGAAACAGACCCATATGGTGAAAACACTAACACAGGATACAACCACCCACAAAACACAATAGAAAACAGGCTACCTAAATATGGCTCCCAATCAGAGACAACGACTGACACCTGCCTCTGATTGAGAACCATACTAGGCCGAACACATAGAAATATAAGAACAGAACAAAACATATAAAAACAATGTACCTAACAATAACGAGCCTATATACAGGGGGTACCGGTACTGAGTCAATGTGGAGGCTATATACAGGGGGTACCGGTACTGAGTCAATGTGGAGGCTATATACAGGGGGTACCGGTACTGAGTCAATGTGAAGGCCATATTCAGGGGGTACCGGTACAGAGTCAATGTGGAGGCTATATACAGGGGGTACCGGTACTGAGTCAATGTGGAGGCTATATACAGGGGGTACCGGTACAGAGTCAATGTACAGGGGGTACCGGTACAGAGTCAATGTGGAGGCTATATACAGGGGGTACCGGTACAGAGTCAATGTGGAGGCTATATACAGGGGGTACCGGTACAGAGTCAATGTGGAGGCTAGGTTATAGGTAATTTGGGGTACAGAGGTACAGAGTCAATGTGGAGGCTATATACAGGGGGTATCGGTACAGAGTCAATGTGGAGGCTATATACAGGGGGTACCGAGAAACATTCAGAAAGACAGAGTCAATGTGGATGCTATATACACAGGGTCAGAAAGACAGAGAGAACAGAGAGAAACATTCAGAAAGATCAATTGAAAGACAGAGAGGAACAAAGGAAACATTCAGAAAGACAGAGAGCAACAGAGAGAAACATTCAGCAAGAAAGAAGAACAGAGAGAAACATTCAGAAAGACAGAGAGCAACAGAGAGAAACATTCAGAAAGACAGAGAAGAACAGAGAAACATTCAGAAAGACAGAGAGAAGAACAGAGAGAAACATTCAGAAAGACAGAGAAGAACAGAGAGAAACATTCAGAAAGACAGAGAGAAGAACAGAGAGAAACATTCAGAAAGACAGAGAAGAACAGAGAGAAACATTCAGAAAGACAGAGAGAAGAACAGAGAGAAACATTCAGAAAGACAGAGAAGAACAGAGAGAAACATTCAGAAAGACAGAGAGAAGAACAGAGAGAAACATTCAGAAAGACAGAGAGCAACAGAGAGAAACAAGAAACGTTCAGAAAGAGAGAAGAACAGAGAGAAACATTCAGAAAGAAAGAGAGAAGAACAGAGAGAAACATTCAGAAAGACAGAGAGCAACAGAGAGAAACATTCAGAAAGACAGAGAAGAACAGAGAGAAACATTCAGAAAGACAGAGAGCAACAGAGAGAATTCAGTAAGACAGAGAGCAACAGAGAGAAACATTCAGAAAGACAGAGAGAAGAACAGAGAGAAACATTCAGAAAGACAGAGAGAAGAACAGAGAGAAACATTCAGAAAGACAGAGAGAAGAACAGAGAGAAACATTCAGAAAGACAGAGAGAGAACAGAGAGAAACATTCAGAAAGACAGAGAGAAGAACAGAGAGAAACATTCAGAAAGACAGAGAAGAACAGAGAGAAACATTCAGAAAGACAGAGAGAGAAGAAACATTCAGAAAACAGAGAGAAACATTCAGAAAGACAGAGAAGAACAGAGAGAAACATTCAGAAAGAACAGAGAGAAACATTCAGAAAGACAGAGAGCAACAGAGAGAAACATTCAGAAAGACAGAGAGAAGAACAGAGAGAAACATTCAGAAAGACAGAGAGAAGAACAGAGAGAAACATTCAGAAAAGACAGAGAGAAGAACAGAGAGAAACATTCAGAAAGACAGAGAGAGAACAGAGAGAAACATTCAGAAAGAAAGCAACAGAGAGAAACATTCAGCAAGACAGAGAGAAGAACAGAGAGAAACATTCAGAAAGACAGAGAGAAGAAAACAGAGAGAAACATTCAGAAAGACAGAGAGAAGAACAGAGAGAAACATTCAGAAAGACAGTGAGAAGAACAGAGAGAAACATTCAGAAAGACAGAGAGAAGAACAGAGAGAAACATTCAGAAAGACAGAGAAGAACAGAGAGAAACATTCAGAAAGACAGAGAGAAGAACAGAGAGAAACATTCAGAAAGACAGAGAGAAGAACAGAGAGAAACATTCAGAAAGACAGAGAGCAACAGAGAGAAACATTCAGAAAGACAGAGAAGAACAGAGAGAAACATTCAGAAAGACAGAGAGCAACAGAGAGAAACATTCAGAAAGACAGAGAGCAACAGAGAGAAACATTCAGAAAGACAGAGAGAAGAACAGAGAGAAACATTCAGAAAGACAGAGAGAAGAACAGAGAGAAACATTCAGAAAGACAGAGAGAACAGAGAGAAACATTCAGAAAGACAGAGCAACAGAGAGAAACATTCAGAAAGACAGAGAGAAGAACAGAGAGAAACATTCAGAAAGAAAGACAGAGAGCAGAGAGAAGAACAGAGAGAAACATTCAGAAAGACAGAGAGCAACAGAGAAACATTCAGAAAGACAGAGAGAAGAACAGAGAGAAACATTCAGAGAAGAACAGAGAGAAACATTCAGAAAGACAGAGAGCAACAGAGAGAAACATTCAGAAAGACAGAGAGAACAGAGAGAAACATTCAGAAAGACAGAGAGAAGAACAGAGAGAAACATTCAGAAAGAACAGAGAGAAACATTCAGAAAGACAGAGAGAAGAACAGAGAGAAACATTCAGAAAGACAGAGAGCAACAGAGAGAAACATTCAGAAAGACAGAGAGAAGAACAGAGAGAAACATTCAGAAAGACAGAGAGCAACAGAGAAACATTCAGAAAGACAGAGAGAAGAACAGAGAGAAACATTCAGAAAGACAGAGAGAAGAACAGAGAGAAACATTCAGAAAGACAGAGAGAGAAGAACAGAGAGAAACATTCAGAAAGACAGAGAGAAGAACAGAGAGAAACATTCAGAAAGACAAAGAACAGAGAGAAACATTCAGAAAGACAGAAGAAGAGAGAAACATTCAGAAAGACAGAGAGCAACAGAGAGAAACATTCAGAAAGACGAGAGAAGAACAGAGAGAAACATTCAGAAAGACAGTGAGAAGAACAGAGAGAAACATTCAGAAAGAAAGCAACAGAGAGAGAAGAACAGAGAGAAACATTCAGAAAGACAGAGAGCAACAGAGAGAAACATTCAGAAAGACAGAGAGCAACAGAGAGAAAATTTCAGAAAGACAGAGAGAAGAACAGAGAGAAACATTCAGAAAGACAGAGAAAGACAGAGAAGAACAGAGAGAAACATTCAGAAAGACAGAGAGAAGAACAGAGAGAAACATTCAGAAAGACAGAGAGAAGAACAGAGAGAAACATTCAGAAAGACATAGAGAAGAACAGAGAGAAACATTCAGAAAGACAGAGAGAAGAACAGAGAGAAACATTCAGAAAGACAGAGAGAAGAACAGAGAGAAACATTCAGAAAGACAGAGAGAAAGAGAAACATTCAGAAAGACAGAGAAGAACAGAGAGAAACATTCAGAAAGACAGAGAGAAGAACAGAGAGAAACATTCAGAAAGACAGAGAAGAACAGAGAGAAACATTCAGAAAGACAGAGAGAAGAACAGAGAGAAACATTCAGAAAGACAGTGAGAAGAACAGAGAGAAACATTCAGAAAGACAGAGAGCAACAGAGAGAAACATTCAGAAAGACAGAGAGAAGAACAGAGAGAAACATTCAGAAAGACAGAGAAGAACAGAGAGAAACATTCAGCAAGACAGAGAGAAGAACAGAGAGAAACATTCAGAAAGACAGAGAGCAACAGAGAAACATTCAGAAAGACAGAGAGAAGAACAGAGAGAAACATTCAGAAAGACAGTGAGAAGAACAGAGAGAAACATTCAGAAAGAGAAGCAACAGAGAGAAACATTCAGAAAGACAGAGAAGAACAGAGAGAAACATTCAGAAAGACAGAGAGAAGAACAGAGAGAAACATTCAGAAAGACAAAGAGAAGAAACAGAGAGAAACAGAGGTTCAGAAAGACAGAGAGCAACAGAGAGAAACATTCAGAAAGACAGAGAGAAGAACAGAGAGAAACATTCAGAAAGACAGTGAGAAGAACAGAGAGAAACATTCAGAAAGACAGAGAGCAACAGAGAGAAACATTCAGAAAGGCAGAGAGAAGAACAGAGAGAAACATTCAGAAAGACAGAGAGAACAGAGAAACATTCAGAAACATTCAGAAAGACAGAGAGAAGAACAGAGAGAAACATTCAGAAAGACAGAGAGAAGAACAGAGAGAAACATTCAGAAAGACAGAGAAGAACAGAGAGAAACATTCAGAAAGACAGAGAGAAGAACAGAGAGAAACATTCAGAAAGACAGAGAGAACAGAGAGAAACATTCAGAAAGACATAGAGAAGAACAGAGAGAAACATTCAGAAAGACAGAGAGAAGAACAGAGAGAAACATTCAGAAAGACAGTGAGAAGAACAGAGAGAAACATTCAGAAAGACAGAGAGAAGAACAGAGAGAAACATTCAGAAAGACAGAGAAGAACAGAGAGAAACATTCAGAAAGACAGAGAAGAACAGAGAGAAACATTCAGAAAGACAGAGAGCAAAGAGAAACATTCAGAAAGACAGAGAGCAACAGAGAGAAACATTCAGAAAGACAGAGAGAAGAACAGAGAGAAACATTCAGAAAGACAGAGAGAAGAACAGAGAGAAACATTCAGAAAGACAGAGAGAAGAGAAAATTCAGAAAGACAGAAACTGAGAAACTGAGGGACTGAGAAACTGTGACGCTGCTGGGAAGGCTTCAGCCAATATAAACACCATAGCAGGTGTGTGCTGCCGTACAGCGTGATCAGGAAGTGGGTAAACATCATTGCCCCCATCACTGCCCCTTCCCCCCACAGCTGGACACTGTCCCAACTTTAAAAAGACGGGGATAGAGAGAGATGGAGAAAGAGAGAAAGACAGAGATACCGAAACAGTGTAAATACATTGACAAAAGAGAGAGATACAGAGAGGAAGACACAAAAAGCAAGACAGTGATGACCCGGAAGCAAGATGGAAAAAAAGACTGGGGAGGCTCCATTCAGGGCAAAAGTATGGTAGAATCCATACTTGGTATGGTCAGGAGGCGTTTAAACACTAAACATCATGGCCCCATCACCACTGTCCAGGACAGGCTTTATCAGGGTGTGACGCTGATCACCCCTGTTGTCTAATCCAACACTGGAAACTAGCTAACGGTGCTGGAGGCCAGGACACGCCCTGCTAGGCACACATGGGTGTCAATGTTTACCAATGAGACTACAGATTCCGCAACCACTACCGAGACTGTTATAACCAGGCTTACCTGGAATACCGCACTGTGTAAGTCAATGTAGATTCAGACAAAGCAAAACTATAGGCTACAACAAACCTTTTTCATTGATAGAAAAGAATGGACTGTGTGATCACGCTCTCCATAGCCGATGTGAGCAAGACCTTTTAACAGGTCAACATTCACAAAAGCCGCGGGGCCAGACACATTACTAAGAAGGAAAAGGTAACTGAACTGAACGACTATCGCCTCGTAGCACTCACTTCTGTCATCATGAAGTGCTGTGGGAGACTAGTCAAGGATCATGTCGCCTCCAGTTTACCAGCCACCCTAGACCCACTTCAATTTGCATACCGCCCCAATAGGTCCACAGACGATGCAATCGCCATCATACTGTCCACTGCTCATCCCATATAGACAAAAGGAATACCTATGTAAGAATGCAGTTCATTGACTACAGCTCATCATTCAACACCATAGTACCCTCCTAGCTCATCATTAAGCTTGAAGCCTTGGGTCTCAACCCCGCCCTGTGTAATTGGGTCCTGGACTTCCTGACGGGCCGCCCCCAGGTGGTGAAGGTAGGAAACAACATCTCCACTTCGCTGGGGCTCCACAAGGGTGCGTGCTCAGCCCACTCTTGTACTATCTCTTCACCTATGACCGCGTGGACATGCAGGCCTCCAACTTGGTCATGAAGTTTGCAGACAACACAACAGTGGTAGGCTTGATCACCAACAATGACGAGACAGACTATAGGGAGGAGGTGAGGTCAACATAAATAGTCTGGATGGCCATGAGATTAATTGCACAGCAGTCTTATCGCTGGACAGCAGTCTTGTAGCTTGGACAGCAGTCGTATAGCTTGGACAGCAGTCTTATAGCTTGGATAGCAGTCTTAGAGCTTGGATAGCAGTCTTATAGCTTGGACAGCAGTCTTATAGCTTGGATAGCAGTCTTATAGCTTGGAGAGCAGTCTTGTAGCTTGGACAGCAGTCTTGTAGCTTGGACAGCAGTCTTGTAGCTTGGACAGCAGTCTTATAGCTGGGACAGCAGTCTTATAGCTTGGATAGCAGTCTTAGAGCTTGGATAGCAGTCTTAGAGCTTGATTTACAGTCTTATAGCTTGGATAGCAGTCTTATAGCTTGGATAGCAGTCTTATAGCTTGGATAGCAGTCTTAGAGCTTGGATAGCAGTCTTAGAGCTTGATTTAGCAGTCTTATAGCTTGGATAGCAGTCTTATAGCTTGATTTACAGTCTTATAGCTTGGATAGCAGTCTTATAGCTTGATTTAGCAGTCTTATAGCTTGGGTAGCAGTCTTATAGCTTGGACAGCAGTCTTAGAGCTTGGATAGCAGTCTTATAGCTTGGATAGCAGTCTTATAGCTTGGATAGCAGTCTTATAGCTTGGATAGCAGTCTTAGAGCTTGGACAGCAGTCTTGTAGCTTGGATTTAGCAGTCTTATAGCTTGGACAGCAGTCTTATAGCTTGGACAGCAGTCTTGTAGCTTGGATAGCAGTCTTAGAGCTTGGACAGCAGTCTTATAGCTGGGACAGCAGTCTTATAGCTTGGACAGCAGTCTTAGAGCTTGATTTACAGTCTTATAGCTTGGATTACATTTACATTTAAGTCATTTAGCAGACGCTCTTATCCATTGGATAGCAGTCTTAGAGCTCGGATAGCAGTCTTATAGCTTGGATAGCAGTCTTATAGCTTGACAGCAGTCTTATAGCTTGGATAGCAGTCTTATAGCTTGGACAGCAGTCTTAGAGCTTGATTACAGTCTTATAGCTTGGATAGCAGTCTTATAGCTTGGACAGCAGTCTTATAGCTTGGATAGCAGTCTTAGAGCTTGGATTTACAGTCTTATAGCTTGGACAGCAGTCTTTACATTTAAGTCAGTCTTGCAGACAGCAGTCTTATCCAGACAGCAGTCTTACAAATTGGACAGCAGTCTTATAGCTTGGATAGCAGTCTTATAGCTTGGACAGCAGTCTTATAGCTTGGATAGCAGTCTTATAGCTTGGACAGCAGTCTTATAGCTTGATAGCAGTCTTATAGCTTGGATAGCAGTCTTATAGCTTGGACAGCAGTCTTATAGCTTGGGGTAGCAGCACTACTACAGTCTTAGCTTCAGCACAACTGCTGGATTCATTTAGCCAAGACCAAGACATCATTCTGTCATGTGATAGCAGTCTTATGGCTTGATTTACAGTCTTCTGTCTTGGACAGCAGTCTTATAGCTTGGATAGCAGTCTTAGTCTTGATTTACAGTCTTATAGCTTGGATAGCAGTACTCTGTCTTGGACAGCAGTCTTATGGCATTGGACAGCACTCTGTATAGCTTGACAGCAGTCTTGTGGCTTGGACAGCAGTCTTATAGCTTGGACAGCAGCCTTGTAGGTTGGATAGCAGTCTTGTAGCTTGGAGAGCAGTCTTATAGCTTGGACAGCAGTCTTGTCTTGGATAGCAGTCTTGTAGCGACAGCAGTCTTATAGTCTTGGACAGCAGTCTTATAGCTTGGATAGCAGTCTTATAGCTTGACAGCAGTCTTATAGCTTGGGGCAGTCTTGTCAGCTTGATTTACAGTCTTATAGCTTGGATAGCAGTCTTGTAGCTTGGACAGCAGTCTTATAGCTTGGACAGCAGTCATGTATCCTCGCTTGGGACAGCAGTCTTGTCAACTTGGACAGCAGCCTTATAGCTTGGACAGCAGTCTGTCAGCTTGGACAGCAGTCTTATGGCGTCGGACAGCAGTCTTCATGCTTGACAGCAGTCTTGGTAGCTTGGGCAGTACTCTGTCATGTGACTCCAGCCTTGTGGCTTGGGGCAGTACTCTGTCTTGTGACAGCAGTCTTATGGCGTTGGATAGCAGTCTTATGTCTTGGGGGTGACACTCGCCCAATCAGCACAACTGCTGGTTCATTTTGGCCAAGACCAAGACATCATTCTGTCATGTGACTCCTCGCCCTATGGCGTCGGGGCAGTACTCTGTCATGTGACTCCTCGCCCTATGGCGTCGGGGCAGTACTCTGTCATGTGACTCCTCGCCCTATGGCGTCGGGGCAGTACTCTGTCATGTGACTCCTCGCCCTATGGCGTCGGGGCAGTACTCTGTCATGTGACTCCTCGCCCTATGGCGTCGGGGCAGTACTCTGTCATGTGACTCCTCGCCCTATGGCGTCGGGGCAGTACTCTGTCATGTGACTCCTCGCCCTATGGCGTCGGGCAGTACTCTGTCATGTGACTCCTCGCCCTATGGCGTCAGGGCAGTACTCTGGCATGTGACTCCTCGCCCTATGGTGTCGGGGCAGTACTCTGTCATCAGACAGAGGACGGGTCAGAGAAACCCATCGGATTCGCCACACGCACGCTGACGAGTGCTGAGAAGGGTTATTCACAGTTAGACAAGGAAGGTCTGGCCATTGTTTTTGTTGTGAAAAGCTTTCATCAGTACCTCTATGGCTGTCATTTCACCATATGCACTGACCACAAACCACTGATCAGCCATTTCAGTGAATCAAGATGCATTCCTCCCATGGCTTCAGCAAGGATACAACGCTGTGCCCTCACACTGTCAGCTTATGAGTACACTATTGTGTAGAGAGCGGGGGAAGGACAATGCAAACGCAGACATGCTCAGCCGTCTCCTGCTACCAGAGATGCCCGCCACAACTGTGGTGCCTCTCAAGATAATTTTCCAATCCTGGCCCAACTGAAAAGGATCCTTATGCAGGTTTAGCCTCCCGTCGTAGAGGATGAGGGACTGAGACCTTGTGCAAAGCGCAAAACTGAGCTGAGTGTGCAGGATGGCTGCATACTCTTGGGGGTCCATAGTGGTTGTTCTGCCCCCCTGGCCGTGCACAAGTCATGGATAAGGTCCTTGAGGCTCACCTGGGTGCCTCCCGGATGAAAGGTTTAGCCAGACCTGACATCTGGTGGCCTAACGTGGATCAGGATGTAGAAAACAAAGTGAAATCATGTTCTGAGTGCCAGATCAACCAGAAGATGGCCCAGCCTGCACCGATACATCTGTGGGAATGGCCTGACTGCCGTGGTCCAGGCTGCAAATAGACTTAGACTTACCTAGACTGCACATAGACTTAGACTCACCTAGACTGCACATAGACTTAAACTTACCTAGACTGCACATAGACTTAGACTTACCTAGACTGCACATAGACTTAGACTTACCTAGACTGCACATAGACTTAGACTTACCTAGACTGCACATAGACTTAGAGAGTAGATTTGCATAAAGCATGTTACTCAAACCATGACTGATGTAATACGTCACACCACATACAGGCATGTCGATATGGTAAATGTGCAGTATATCATAATACTGCACGGCATTTTGAGTGGGGTCCAAGAAACACAAGGAAAAGATATTGCATTGAAGAATGACATTATAATTAGTTGTCCCAAACAGTTCTCCTTTTAAGCATCCATCTGATCAGATAATGATGCGGTATCCGCTCTAGTGCAGCATCATTGTCTAATGCAACACTGTGGCAAAAAAATAGAAAATTATGCTCTGTCTTATCGTGTTATAACAGACACGTCCACTTCCCCAAATGGCTATAAAGACATAACTATCATAATAGGATGGTTTGAAGGGAATTCAGCTCCTTCTTCTCACCTCACACTGTCCCTAGTGTGAACCCGCACATTGATCTGGTGCTGCTACTTCCTGTATATAGCTCCACAGTGATCTGGTACTGGTACTTCCTGTATATAGCTCCACAGTGATCTGGTACTGGTACTTCCTGTATATAGCTCCACAGTGATCTGGTACTGGTACTACCTGTATATAGCTCCACAGTGATCTGGTACTGCTACTTCCTGTATATAGCTCCACAGTGATCTGGTACTGGTACTTCCTGTATATAGCTCCACATTCATCTGGTAGTGGTACTACCTGTATATAGCTTCACAGTGATCTGGTACTGGTACTACTTGTATATAGCTTCACAGTGATCTGGTACTGGTACTTCCTGTATATAGCTCCACAGTGATCTGGTACTGGTACTTCCTGTATATAGCTCCACAGTGATCTGGTACTGGTACTTCCTGTATATAGCTCCATTCTTTTGTATTTTATTTGTCTTGTTCTATTGTTTTAATTGTACTTATTTTTCACTCTGCATCATTGGGAAGGGCTAGTAAGTATGCATTTCACTGTAAATTCTACACCTGGCCCATGTGACAAGTAATGTGTGCTTCAATATAGACTGCTTTGACTGCTCCCTGGTGGTGACAACAAGCCTGGAGTATTCTTGGAGTAGGGTGAAACAGTGAAGTTGCCCCTAGACGCTGATCTTGGGTCAGTATTGCATTTCCACCACAAATGGTTAATGTTAGGATTGGGGGAAGGGAAGCTAATTCAAGATTTGTTCCTAGGGAAAACTTCACCCTGGAGCAGGGGTATAATCATTAGTGTAAAACGTCTTGCGACGAAAACAGTTTACTCCAAAAGGAAAACGTTTTGCAACGAAAACGAGTTTCTATTGGACAAATTCAGGTAGGTCCCGCCCAGTTTCATTCCTTTTGCTTCCGTTTGGTTCCTGGTGAATACACCCCAGTGTTCTCATCTTGGGGTGAATCTTAATTGTATTTCCTTGATTGCTTTCGTCCGCTCTCCTCAGTCGTCTTCGTCTCAAAAACCATAGATATTGCCCTTCAACGCACCTCGGAACCTCTCCTACGATGCATTTTGAGGAGGACAGGAATCAAGAACTAACAATTGTAGATTCTTAGTTTTGAATACGGATATTTTAAGCATGTTGTTTCCCATCCACTAGGTGGAGACAGATCAGAAGCAGTGTTCCAAGTTCTAGGCCAGCAGACGTTCTAGGCCAGCAGACGACAGTAAGGCCAGTAGGGTATATCTGCTTACCTACCCAAATTTTCTTCCCAAAAGAGATGTAGATCTATACCATATTTAAAATATCAATTCTAATCAACACTGCACTGTTGTCAATTTCCCTGAATGAAGATGAAAAGATGAAAAAACACAACAATGTGATTTACTTGAATAAAACTGTATATTTTACAGATCTTTGAACACTTTAATTACACAACTGTATGGTAATACATTTTTTAAATACATTTTTGGTCAGAGAATATTGAATAATTTTGTGTGCAATTACCATGTATTTAGCGATTTATCACAAACAGCAACCAAATAACTCAAAAACGTTCATACACTCAACATAAGACATGGCTTGAAGATAAATATATTAGTAAATAAATATTCAGAGAACATATTTCCATTTATGAAATATGCTGCAATACAGATACAGAAATATACAGATTGATTTCTAGCCTTTTTTAAACATTTGTAAAATGATAATGATGGAGAAAATAATAAAAATAAAAAATATGAATTTTGTGTACAAATTTTCTTTTAATACAATCTTCTTAAGTGCTACAAATAATAAAACTAAACAATTAAATAGTGACTTGGGGTAAACCCAACATGTTATATTTGTAGTACATATCTTTATGCAAAGGAAAGATTAGATTCTCAATATCGTTCATTGATTACAGCTCTGGGTTTACATATAAATATTGCTATTTCAAAACGATTGCCTCTGAAGACAATGGGTACATTTCATAGAAACATTAAAAACAGTCTGTAAAACCAACAGAAAGAAGGCATGAATGAACAACGCTGATATTGTTTGAGAGCATGATGTGGGCTGTATGATTTAATCAAATAAAAGAATCAGACATGCTGCTTTCTGTGTAACTGCTCAGTGTCACCCACAGCCACAGTATAAAAGGGATCCCTTGTGAATCATTTTTCCTTTGGTCTTTTTTTGACACACAACTGCTTTATAGAACCATATTAGAATTGTATATTATAGCCGTATATTATAGCTTAAGTGTTGAGGAGGAGGCTAGATGAGTGACTGCAAAAAAAACTAAAACAAAACAAGAGCTTCTAACGCACAAGTAGTGACTAAACTTGATATAAATCCAATCCTTTGAAGATATCCAAATGTCGTTCTACGAGCGCAGAGAAACCCTGTCACTACGTGGACCTTTATTTGGTCAAAAGGTGACACAGCCCAAGATGGTAAGGATGGCTCAGGGGCCTAAGGCCTGGTCTGGTGTATGTTCTAGAAGGCGCAATGTTCTGAACATTGCAGATAGACATGTATTCTATATAGAACAGACTCTCTATTATGTAGAACAGAGAACTGAATCAACATTCTATCTGCATTGTTCTAGAATATTGCACCCCATTGAGTATCCCAAGAGAGAACTGTAGTCTAGTTAGTATAGCTTAGCTCAATGAAAGAATGTGTGACTGTGACGAACTGCCTCCCCTCCAACTGGCAAGGACCCCGCCCCTCCACCCAACCCCGTAAAAAGAAAATGAGTTGATGTTTTGGTACTCTTCCATAACCTTTCATCTGAGTTTGGTGGTTTGTTGACGCTTGTTGTCCAAGCTGTATATGCAACGTTTTGTCATAAGAGCGGTAAAGTACAATAAACACATACATAAAGTACATATGCATGTACACACAGGTATGTGTGTGATTATAAAACTAATGAAATGTATCCTCAAACAACTTGCACAGACCAGAGTCCAGAGGTGAAGAACAACTTACTAGACCAGAAGAAGAAAAATCTCACAAACTGGGCCCTGCTAACACAGTTTGTTTCTCTCCAAATGGGTCTCAGGATCCAGACTGACCCTGTCTGGAACCCATGGTACTGTGAGGGCTGGGCCAGCCTACGTGTTGATTTGTGGCCTTGCCAAGCCATCCACTGTTACATCCAACCACCGTGAACTTCCACCCATATGCTGTAGCCTGATTCTCTATCTATCTGAGCCTGTAGACTCCGCTGGGGAGGCGTGGCCACGTGTCATGTTGGTTGAGCTGGGCTTATGCTGAGCTGCTGATGACCACAGGAATGAACTGGTTATGTCTGGATACGCCAGGCAGGCCATCATATCATTTCAGTAGAAATCTACACCATCACCATCTAGGATGATGACATTCAGAGTTCAGCAAGCGAGAGGCTTAAAAAAAGCAAGGCAACTGAGGTTTTCTTGACTGACCGACCGACCGGTTAGGTACCAAACAAGCTGTTTGTTTGAGTCCCTGTTTCTGGGCTCCACAGCCCCTCATACCCCCAGACCCTTGTCTGTAGCTTTACTGTTTCCAGATGCATCGTGGGTAGTGTAGTTCAGGGGGTGGAACAGGACCCTGGTCTCTTCTTCCTGGGTGGGGTTCGCTTGACCACTGAACTGTCCTGAGGTGAAGTACCCTCCCTCACCAGGATCCACCCGCCCACCAGTCCGCCCATCGCCCCCCTGCCCTAAGGTGAGGCTGGCTAGCAGTAGGCTGCTCTGATACAGAGTCTCCGTCCCCAAGCCCAGCTCATAGTCTGTGCCCTGGATTATGGGTATTCTCTGGCTGAGCACACCACAGCAGGCATCCGAGTCTGCAGCGTGGTGCGCATACTGCACATTCACGGCATAGTCCTCATTATAGCGCCCCCCTGTGGCCCGGTGAACCTTCATCTCCTTGTAGAAGCAATAGGGCAGGCCCTCATAGCTCACCTGCTCCGACAGAGCCAACAGGTGCTCCCCGGGGTGGTAAAAGTTCTGCTCTGCCCCCCTCTGACAGCCACGTCCCGAGGAGGCCATAGGCCCCACCCAGTCTGAGTCCTGCCTCTGATATCCCTGCTGACCTTTGCACTCCATGTTGGGAGGGAGCACCTGGAAACAGCAGCTACATGCCCCTGCTCTTCCCAAGCCATGCTCCCCCCTTGTCTCCTCCCCTGACTGCCCTCCCTTCCCCATGTCCACTGTGGCTCCCTCTGGAGGCCTGGCTGAGGTAGTGCTAGTGGTGCTGGTGTCCCTGGGTTGTTCCAGTGACGAGCGGCTGCTGCAGCTGGAGAGCTGGTCCCCCACACTGAACCCTGAGGTTCCAGGAAGAGGCTGTGGCTGTAGGCTGTCGCCATTGTGTCCCCCCGAGGGAGCTGGGGTTAGGGAATCCTCGGCTGTGGAGGGGCAGGTGGTGGAGGCCCCTGCAGACGTGGCCCCTGGCTCCCCTTGCGACCCCCTACAGGGGCTCTTACTGCGGTAGACGTAGGGGTCGTAGTCAGAGCTCAGGGAGCTGCGGAAAGTGGAACAGGATCCGTATACCCCCTGGTTACTGATCTCTGTACAGTCCAGCGTAGAGTCACTGGAGGAACAGTGGCATTGGCCAGAGCTGCTGCTGCTGTCGCTGCCCGGGCAGTCGGCCAGGTAACCACTGCACACCGAGCGGTGGCCATGGTAACAGCCCGGCCCCGAGGCACCGCTCCCTGCCTCAGCCAACCTGGAGCTGGCGGCCATGTGGACCACCGTGGGGTAGAGCAGCCCCCCTTGGAAAGCCATGCTGTGGTGGTCCTTGTGGGGCCCGGCGCTCCCAGTCACCCCTCCTACGCCTGCTGCCCCCTGGGTCCCCTCACCCTGCTGGGGGAAGGTCAGGCCCTGGAGGTAGTAGTGTTGGTACATGGTCTCGTACTGCGAGTAGCAGGCGGCCCGCGAGAAGCTGCGTCCGTGGAACTTAGGCCTCTTGAAGGCGCCGTGGCGGGGACCTGGCTGCTGGTACTGGGGGTAGGCGGGGGGGTTGAGGCCCAGGTGCTGGTGCTGCAGCTCACAGTGATGGGGGTTGAGAGAGTGGTCCAGGTGCAGGGTTGGGTGGGGGTGGTAGTCCCGGAGGAAGGCCCCGGAGTGGGCAGACTGGGGAGGGTACAGGCCCTGGGGGTCTGAGTGCTGGTCCACTGTCAGCACTGTGATGGGGTTACCATGGGGGTCCATGGAGGTGCGGGTGGGGTAGGCAGTCACCTGCCCAGAACGGTGCACCCTTCCAGGGTAGTGGACAGGCAGGACTACCCTCTGCTGCCGGCTGTAGACTGGGTCCATGCAGACGGAGCCGGGGTTCCCCTTCCTTTGCTCTGAGAAGAGAAGAGGGGTGGAAGTGAGGGAGAGAGTTTGGTTAACGCACGTCAGTCAAAGAAACGTCTTTCAAAAGTTAGCTTTGTTACAGTTTCATGACAAAGGTATTTTACGCCGATTAAATGAATTGATTAGTCTCTTTTACTGTTTTACCGGGTTGCATAGTGTGACAAAAGTTAAATATTTGCAGACTGGAAAATTCCTGTCAGATAGCTACAGGCCTCATGCTGACAACACCGTGTCCCAAATGGAACCAAGTTCCCTATATAGTGCACTACTTTTGACCTGGGCCCATGAGGAACACCAGCTCACCGATGATGTTGTGTCTACAGTGAGGACAGGTGTGGTGTTGTAGGAGCCAAGGGTCCACACACTTCTTATGAAACCGGTGGGCACAGGGGATGACCCGCAGCTCCTGTAGAGGGGTGGGAGAGGAGGAGGGGAACAGGGGGAGAGGAGGAGGGGAACAGGGGGAGAGGAGGAGGAGAACAGGGGGAGAGGAGGAGGGGAACAGGGGGAGAGGAGGAGGGGAACAGGGGGAGAGGAGGAGGGGGACATGGGGAGAGGAGGAGGGGAACAGGGGGAGAGGAGGAGGGGAACAGGGGGAGAGGAGGAGGGGGAGAGGGGGAGAGGAGGAGAGGAGGAGGGGGAGAGGAGGAGAGGAGGAGGGGAACAGGGGGAGAGGAGGAGGGGGAGAGGAGGAGAGGAGGAGGGGAAAAGGGGGAGAGGAGGAGGGATACAGGGGGAGAGGAGGAGGGGAACAGGGGGAGAGGAGGAGGGGGAGAGGAGGAGAGGGGAGGAGGGGAACAGGGGGGGGGAGAGGAGGAGGGGAACAGGGGGGGGAGAAGAGGAGGGGGACATGGGGAGAGGAGGAGGGGGACATGGGGAGAGGAGGAGGGGAACAGGGGGAGAGGAGGAGGGGGAGAGGGGGAGAGGAGGAGAGGAGGAGGGGGGAGAGGAGGAGAGGAGGGAGGGGAACAGGGGGAGAGGAGGAGGGGAACAGGGGGAGAGGAGGAGGGGAACAGGGGGGAGAGGAGGAGGGGGGGAGAGGAGGAGAGAGGAGGAGGGGAAAAGGGGGAAGAGGAGGAGGGATACAGGGGGAGAGGAGGAGGGGAACAGGGGGAGAGGAGGAGGAGGGGGAGAGGAGGAGAGGAGGAGGGGAACAGGGGGAGGAGGAGGAGGGGAACAGGGGGGAGAGGAGGAGGGGGGGGAACAGGGGGAGAGGAGGAGGGGAACAGGGGGGAGGAGGAGGGGAACGGGGGAGAGGAGGAGGGGAACATGGGGAGAGGAGGAGGGGAACGGGGGGAGGAGGAGGGAGGGGAAAAGGGGGAGAGGAGGAGGGGAACAGGGGGAGAGGAGGGGGGAACGGGGGAGAGGAGGAGGGGAAAAGGGGAGAGGAGGAGGAGGGGAACAGGGGGGGGAGAGGAGGAGGGGAACAGGGGGGGAGAGGAACAGGGGGAGATGAGGAGGGGAACAGGGGGAGAGGAACAGGGGGGGGAGAGGAGGAGGGGAACAGGGGGAGAGGAGGAGGGGAACAGGGGGAGAGGAGGAGGGGAACAGGGGGAGAGGAGGAGGGGAACAGGGGGAGAGGAGGAGGGGAACAGGGGGAGAGGAGGAGGGGAACAGGGGGAGAGGAGGAGGGGAACAGGGGGAGAGGAGGAGGGGAAGAGGAGGAGAGGAGGGAGAGGGGGGGGAACAGGGGGGGGGAGAGGAACAGGAGGGGGAACAGGGGGAGAGGAGGAGGGGAACAGGGGGGGGAGAGGGGAACAGGGGAACAGGGGGGGAGAGGAGGAGGGGAACAGGGGGAGAGGAGGAGGGGAACAGGGGGAGAGGAGGAGGGGGGGGGAGAGGAGGAGAGGGGGGAGGAGGGGAACGGGGGAGAGGAGGAGGGGAACAGGGGGGAGAGGAGGAGGGGAACAGGGGGAGAGGAGGAGGGGAACAGGGGGAGAGGAGGAGGGGGAGAGGAGGAGACGGGGGGAGGAGGGGAACAGGGGGAGAGGAGGAGGGGAACAGGGGGAGAGGAGGAGGGGAACAGGGGGAGAGGAGGAGGGGAACAGGGGGGGAGAGGAACAGGGGAACAGGGGGAGGGAGAGGAGGAGGGGAACAGGGGGAGAGGAGGAGGGGAACAGGG
>NC_088236.1:11825161-11834074 GCF_036934945.1 Oncorhynchus masou masou | reverse complement strand
ATACTGGATAGGGAAGTACTAACAAGTACTACAGGAAATACTTGGTATAGAAGTACTAATAGGTACTATAGGAAATACTGGATAGAGAAGTACTAATAGGTGCTATAGGAAATACTGGATAGAGAAGTACTAATAGGTGCTATAGGAAATACTGGATAGAGAAGGTACTATAGGAAATACTGGATAGAGAAGGTACTATAGGAAATACTGGATAGAGAAGTACTAACAAGTACTAACAAACATATCTAGAGAGAAGAGATAGTGGGAACTGAGCTAGTTATTAGGGCTGTGACGGGAACTGAATAACCGTGTCACTGATGGTGATGGACAAAGACCACCATGATAATAACCGTCAAGACCGTTTAAATAGGCCTACATCAATTTAAGGATTGTTTTTTCTCATGTAGATAAACTTGACCATAACTTGACAATAAGTGATTGTTTTGCTAACTTAGTCTGTTGATTAAACTTTCTCCTGCTACTATATCCTCCTCTGTCTGTCCTTTGATGCTCCAGCAGCTGATTGGCTAGATGTGGGGGTGTAGAGTGATGCTCCAGCAGCTGATTGGCTAGATGTGGGGGTGTAGAGTGATGCTCCAGCAGCTGATTGGCTAGATGTGGGGGTGTAGAGTGATGCTCCAGCAGCTGATTGGCTAGACGTGGGGGTGTAGAGTGATGCTCCAGCAGCTGATTGGCTAGATGTCGGGGTGTAGAGTGATGCTCCAGCAGCTGATTGGCTAGATATGGGGGTGTAGAGTGATGCTCCAGCAGCTGATTGGCTAGATGTGGGGGTGTAGAGTGATTCTCCAGCAGCTGATTGGCTAGATGTGGGGGTGTAGGGTGATGCTCCAGCAACTGATTGGCTAGATGTGGGGATGTAGAGTGACGCTCACGCAGCTGATTGGCTAGATATGGGGGTGTAGAGTGATGCTCCAGCAGCTGATTGGCTAGATGTGGGGGTGTAGAGTGATGCTCACGCAGCTGATTTGGCTAGATGGGGGTGTAGAGTGATGCTCCAGCAGCTGATTGGCTTGATGTGGGGGTGAGTGATTCTCCAGCAGCTGATTGGCTAGATGTGGGGGTGATTCTCCAGCAGAGTGATTGATGCTCCAGCAGCTGATTGGCTAGATGTGATGGGGTGGCTAGATGTGGGGGTGTGATGCTCAGCAGCTGATTGGCTAGATGTGGGGGTGTAGAGTGATGCTCCAGCAGCTGATTGGCTAGATGTGCAGAGGTTTACAGCGCTATAGCCTCTTTGATGTGTGGACATATTTTATATAATGCACGTATTCATTGCTTCCTAGTAAATACATAAATCTGTCTTCTTTTAAAAATGGTTGAATGTGTCTTCGTATTTGTTAATTATTCAACGGCAGTCAACATGGTTGTTATGGCTCTGAGGCATATAATGCACTAATGTTGTGTCAAATGGACAATACACCAATCCTCTCCAATCTGGCATGGAATAATTTGATAAAGAATATTTTCTTAATTTATAGACTAATCAACGCTGATCAGGCCCGGTCCTGGCTAGGTCTGTGGCGGTCATGAAATTTTCACGGCAAATTGACAGTTACTTAACATAAACACATTTAGCATCTCCTGGCTTCCACACATATCCTACAAGCCACCGACGCAGACCTTTGGAACATCTACATTTTAAAAAGTCTCATCAATCCATGTAATATAGCCTACATCATCACAATAAATCCATGTAATATAGCCTACACCTTCACAATAAATCCATGTAATATAGCCTACATCATCAAAATAAATCCATTATTTATTTTAGACAGTTCTAAAGAAACATGATATGAAGAAAATGCAGTCTAGAGTTATTTATGTAACTTTAGTTGTGATACAAATGTTGGGCTATAGGTTTAGGTGTTTAATACATTCTAAGGCTGCATGATGCGACTCTAATATATATATTTTTTAAGTTGCATGACAGGCATGAGCTCTGCTTTGTTTTTTTGCGCAGGATGTACACACTTCATCAGTCTCTCATTCACAATTTGCCAAGCACTTGATAATGCCTTGAAATTCCCGGCTGCATCCACGTTGTGTGGCCTTAATGCCCCCCCCAAAATCCACGCCTTAATTCCCTTCTCCCGGCTACCAGTCACGTGATCGGATCTTTCTCACAGGCTAGTGAAGACAGGCACATCGGGATGCAACTGTGTGCGTCCTTATCCAATTCCGAGGTGCATATGGAAGATATTGGAAGAACTGTCCACATGTACTTTTTGTCAGCCAACAAGATGAGTCGGCCTAACGAACAGCAAAAGCACTAGCCTATGTCAATCTATTATCCCCCATAGTACTAAAGTTGACCTATTCTATTCTAAATAACTAGTCTAAAGAAGGACAGTTGTATTGCTTCTTTAATTAGAACAACAGTTTTCAGCTGTGCTAAAATAATTGCAAAAGGATTTTCTAATGATTAATTAAAAATTATAAACCTGGATTAGCTAACACAACGTGCCATTGGAACACAGGAGTGATGGTTGCTGATAATGGGCCTCTGTACGCCTATGTAGATATTCCATAAACAACCAGCCGTTTCCAGCTACAATAGTCATTTACAACATTAATAATGTCTAGACTGTATTACTGATCAATTTGATGTTATTTCAATGGGCAAAAAAACATGTTTTTCTTTCAAAACAAGGACATTTCTAAGTGACTTTTGAACGTTGGTGTATGTGTGATTTTTATTTAATTTAGAATGGACCTTTATCATGCACATGTCTCAAAACAGGGGCAGAGGGAAAAAATACATGTCATCAATGTCAATAAATAGCGAAAGGAGGAAACTTTTCCCTGTGGTTTATTTTCATGCCAGCCAGGTAGGCTATACTCCTGCAGTAAAAAGAAGCAATGTGCTTAATACTAGGAAAGTTGAGAAATAAATATAATAGGCCTAGCCTATAGAAAGCTAATGGGATCCTCCTCTTTTTAATAGAGGCCATCACTCCCCTTTCTCATTGCATAGCCTATAGAAATGTTGCGCAACATGAGCTCATGCTCTCATTAAGTGTTTAATTAGATATTAGTATTTATTTTCACTGATGTCAGAGTAATTAGAGGGACAATAGAGTGCTGAGTACCAGGCAGTTAGCAAGTTTGGTAGACTACTAATGACCATCAGCAGCATCAGAGCTGGGAGAAGCCTAATTACTGTGACTAAATGGCCACGTGGAATGTGACTGCCGTCATGACTCGTGACCGCCGGTGTGGCGGTAATATGGTCAGGTGACAGCCCTAGTCCTAGCCAATAAGCTGCCCTAGGCGAGACAAAAAAATTGCCGCCCTCCTATCCCTGCTCCCAGGTAATATTTATTTACAATGTTTCCACCCTTAGGTATGTGTTCTTTCATAGTTTTGATGTCTTCACTATTATTCTACAATGTAGAAAATAGCCAAAATAAAGAAAATATTTTGACTGGTACTATATATATATATACAGTGCCTTGTGAAAGTATTCGGCCCCCTTGAACTTTGCGACCTTTTGCCACATTTCAGGCTTCAAACATAAAGATATAAAACTGTATTTTTTTGTGAAGAATCAACAACAAGTGGGACACAATCATGAAGTGGAACGACATTTATTGGATATTTCAAACTTTTTTAACAAATCAAAAAACTGAAAAATTGGGCGTGCAAAATTATTCAGCCCCCTTAAGTTAATACTTTGTAGCACCACCTTTTGCTGCGATTACAGCTGTAAGTCGCTTGGGGTATGTCTCTATCAGTTTTGCACATCGAGAGACTGAAATTTTTTCCTATTCCTCCTTGCAAAACAGCTCGAGCTCAGTGAGGTTGGATGGAGAGCATTTGTGAACAGCAGTTTTCAGTTCTTTCCACAGATTCTCGATTGGATTCAGGTCTGGACTTTGACTTGGCCATTCTAACACCTGGATATGTTTATTTTTGAACCATTCCATTGTAGATTTTGCTTTATGTTTTGGATCATTGTCTTGTTGGAAGACAAATCTCCATCCCAGTCTCAGGTCTTTTGCAGACTCCATCAGGTTTTCTTCCAGAATGGTCCTGTATTTGGCTCCATCCATCTTCCCATCAATTTTAACCATCTTCCCTGTCCCTGCTGAAGAAAAGCAGGCCCAAACCATGATGCTGCCACCACCATGTTTGACAGTGGGGATGGTATGTTCAGGGTGATGAGCTGTGTTGCTTTTACGCCAAACATAACGTTTTGCATTGTTGCCAAAAAGTTCAATTTTGGTTTCATCTGACCAGAGCACCTTCTTCCACATGTTTGGTGTGTCTCCCAGGTGGCTTGTGGCAAACTTTAAATGACACTTTTTATGGATATCTTTAAGAAATGGCTTTCTTCTTGCCACTCTTCCATAAAGGCCAGATTTGTGCAATATACAACTGATTGTTGTCCTATGGACAGAGTCTCCCACCTCAGCTGTAGATCTCTGCAGTTCATCCAGAGTGATCATGGGCCTCTTGGCTGCATCTCTGATCA
Organism: Oncorhynchus masou masou; assembly: GCF_036934945.1. Classification (NCBI taxonomy): domain Eukaryota; kingdom Metazoa; phylum Chordata; class Actinopteri; order Salmoniformes; family Salmonidae; genus Oncorhynchus; species Oncorhynchus masou. The sequence goes on along the minus strand of NC_088236.1, from coordinate 11,829,579 downwards.
GTCTTCTCCTTGTATGAGCTGAAAGTTTAGAGGGACGGCCAGGTCTTGGTAGATTTGCAGTGGTCTGATACTCCTTCCATTTCAATATTATCGCTTGCACAGTGCTCCTTGGGATGTTTAAAGCTTGGGAAATCTTTTTGTATCCAAATCCGGCTTTAAACTTCTTCATAACAGTATCTCGGACCTGCCTGGTGTGTTCCTTGTTCTTCATGATGCTCTCTGCTCTTTTAACGGACCTCTGAGACTATCACAGTGCAGGTGCATTTATACGGAGACTTGATTACACACAGGTGGATTATATTTATCATCATTAGTCATTTAGGTCAACATTGGATGATTCAGAGATCCTCACTGAACTTCTGGAGAGAGTTTGCTGCACTGAAAGTAAAGGGGCTGAATAATTTTGCACGCCCAATTTTTCAGTTTTTGATTTGTTAAAAAAGTTTGAAATATCCAATAAATGTCGTTCCACTTCATGATTGTGTCCCACTTGTTGTTGATTCGTCACAAAAAAATACAGTTTTATATCCCTATGTTTGAAGCATGAAATGTGGCAAAAGGTCGCAAAGTTCAAGGGGGCCGAATACTTTCGCAAGGCACTGTATATATATACACATTTTTTTATATTTTTTTTATATAACCTTTATTTTTGCTAGGTAAGTCAGTTAAAAGAACAAATTATTATTTTCAATGACGGCCTAGGAACAGTGGGTTAACTGCCTGTTCAGGGGCAGAACTACAGATTTGTACCTTGTCAGCTCGGGGATTTGAACTTGCAACCTCTATGTGTGTATGTGTGTGTGTGTGAGCGTGTGTGTGTGTGTATGTGTGTGTGTGTGTGTGTGTGTGTGTGGTAGCTGGCAGAGACAGGCCCCTGGAAGCAATGGCCCCAAATCTCAGGTGTGTTGGGCCGGGCCCCTGAGCAGCTCAGGCTCAATGACACCAGGGCCGTCACACACAGAGCAACCCAGCATGGAAGGGACTCTCACATAGAGCAACAAACACACACAGGCGTAGCTAGGTGGAGACCCAGAGAGCGAGAAGAGAAAACACAGGCTTTGGTGTGGCAGCCATGTCTGATTAAATATCTTCCAGGATTTATACAAAAAAATATACAAATGTGTCCATGTTATCTTTTTTGTTCTGTTGTAGCACTTTCGATAGCTAGCTGTTGTATCTTCTGGCTAATAAAAAAATAAAAAAAGTTCCAAACTCCAAAAGAACTAGATTTAAATAATAAATAACTCGAATCACAAACAAAAATGTGCATAAAAAAATCAACTTTCAGGAAAATGTTAACAATTAAACAACGTCAATAACATCAAAAAATGTATCTCAAATGAATCAATGTAAACTCCTCCTCCCCAATCCTTCTTTAAGCGCTGCTCTGCTTTTTCTTTACCTCCCTTTCATTCCCTTCCTCTCTCTTTTCTTTTACTTTCCCTCTCTTCTTCTCTCGCTCCCTCTCTTCTTCTCTCGCTCCTTCTCTTTTACTTTCCCTCTCCTTCTCTCGCTCCCTCTCTTCTTTCACTCCCTCTCTACTTCTATCGCTCCCTCTCTTCTCTCGCTCCCTCTCTTCTTCTCTCGCTCCCTCTCTTCTTCTTTCGCTCCCTCTCTTCTTCTCTCACTCCCTCTCTTCTTCCCTCACTCCCTCTCTTTTGTCTCAAGTCCTTGGGGCTCCTTCATGCTCTCTTTAAATAGGGGCCCAACCAGGTCATTCCACCCAGGGACAGCTCGCTTTGAGACCCATCACACCATGAGCTTTCCTGTAACCATGGCAACACGCTCAGTGGGATCCCGGGGCCCTGAAACAGTGATTTGGTGTAGGACAACCAGGGCGGCGAGGGCCCACAGAGGAGGAACGGAGAGGAGAGAGGCCCAGTGTAGAGAGAAGGCTTGACTGTGAGAGAGAGGAGAGAGGCCCAGTGTTGAGAGAAGGCCTGACTGTGTGTGAGAGAGACAGAGAGAGGCCCAGTGTAGAGAGGCCTGACTGAGAGAGGAGAGAGAGAGAGGAGAGAGGCCCAGTGTAGAGAGAAGGCCTGACTGTGTGAGAGAGAGAGAGAGAGAGAGAGACCCAGTGTAGAGAGAAGGCCTGACAGAGAGAGAGAGAGAGAGAGAGAGAGACCATACCAGGAAGAGAAGCCAAGGTAATATCAGCAAGTTGAGGTGTACACACACATGAAAGGAGAACCTAAGAGGCAGGCCTCACTCACGGTGCAGGCAGCTCCACGCTTCACAGGGTTTCTGTCCTCCCTCCTCCACCATGATAGAGAGACAGAAGGAAAGGGAGAGAGGGAGAGAACAGAGAGCTTCATCAAAACCTCTGAGGCCCCTGATTCTTCCTCTGCAGACAGATAAACAGTGGATGAGCTCACAAACACACAACCTACCCCTCCTCCCGCCCGCCCATTCAACCTATCCCTACTCACGCCGGCCAGCTCAACCTAGCCCTCCTCCCACCCGTACGCTCAACCTACCCCTCCTCCCGCCAGCCAGATCAACCTACCTCTCCTCCCGCCCGGCCGCTAAACCCTCCCCCTCCGCCCGCCCGTTCAACCTACCCCTCCGCCCACCCGTTCAACCTACCCCTCCTCCCGCCCGCCCGCCCGCTCAACCTACCCCTCCCCCCCGTCCATCTGCCCATTCAACCTACCCCTCCTCCCGCCCGCTCAACCTACCCTTCTCCCACCTGCCCGCTCAACCTACCCCTCCTCCCGCTCAACCTACCCCTCCTCCCGCCTGCCCGCTCAACCTACCCCTCCTCCCGCCTGCGCGTTCAACCTACCCCTCCTCCCGCCTGCCCGCTCAACCTACCCCTCCTCCCGCCTACCCACTCAACCTACCCCTCCTCCCGCCTGCCCGCTCAACATACCCCTCCACCCGCCCGCCCGCCCGCTCGCTCAACCTACCCCTCCTCACGCCCGCGCGCTCAACCTAGCCCTCCTCCCGCCCGCTCAACCTACCCTCCTCCCGCCTGCCCGCTCAACCTATCCTCCTCCCACCTGCCCGCTCAACCTACCCCTCCTCCCACCTGCCCGCTCAACCTACCCCTCCTCCCGCTCAACCTACCCCTCCTCCCGCCTGTCCGCTCAACCTACCCCTCCTCCCGCCTGCCCGCACAACCTACCCCTCCTCCCGCCTGCGCGTTCAACCTACCCCTCCTCCCGCCTGCCCGCTCAACCCCCCTCCTCCCGCCTGCCCGCTCAACCTAACCCTCCTCCCGCCTGCCCTCTCAACATACCCCTCCACCCGCCCGCCCGCCCGCCCGCCCGCCGCTCAACCTACCCCTCCTCCCGCCTGCCCGCTCAACCTACCCCTCCCCGCCCTCTCAACCTTCCCCTCCTCCCGCCTGCCCGCTCAACCTACCCCTCCTCCCGCCCCCGCGCTCAACCTAGCCCTCCTCCCGCCTGCTCAACCTACCCCTCCCGCCCCCTCAACCTACCCTCCTCCCGCCTGCCCGCTCAACCTACCCTCCTCCCACCTGCCCGCTCAACCTACCACTCCTCCCGCTCAACCTACCCCCTCCTCCCGCTCAACCTACCCCTCCTCCCGCCTGTCCGCTCAACCTACCCCTCCTCCCGCCTGCCCGCACAACCACCCCTCCTCCCGCCTGCCCGCTCAACCTACCCCTCCTCCCGCCTGCCCGCTCAACCTACCCCTCCTTCCGCCCGCTCAACCTACCCCTCCTCCCGCCCGCTCAACCTATCCCTCCTCCCGCCCGCTCAACCTACCCCTCCTCCCACCTGCCATCTCAACCTACCCCTCCTCCCGCCCCTCAACCTATCCCTCCTCCCGCCCGCTCAACCTACCCTCCTCCCACCTGCCATCTCAACCTACCCCTCCTCCCGCCCGCTCAACCTACCCCTCCTCCCGCCCGCTCAACCTACCCCTCCTCCCGCCCGCTCAACCTACCCTCCTCCCGCCTGCCCGCTCAACCTACCCCTCCTCCCGCCTGCCTGCTCAACCTACCTCTCCTCCCGCCCGCTCGCTCAACCTAGCCCTCCTCCCGCCTGCCTGCTCAACCTACCTCTCCTCCTCCCGCCCGCTCAACCTAAATAGGGATGAGGAGGAGGAGGAGGGTTGAAACGGAGAGAGCGAAAGCACTCATGCCGGTCGGGGACAATGTGGCCGTCAACCGCAGCCCAAGCACCTCACCAATAATCTGGTGATTCTGTTCCCAACCAAGGAGCGCTGACAGCAGCACCTAGATCTTCTAGGTTCTGTCAGACCTGGGCCCTGACAGTAAATCTCAGTAAGTTAAATAATGCTGTTCCAAAAAAAGTCCACAAATACAAATTCCATCTAGACACTGTTACTCTGGAGCACACAAAAAACAATACATACCAAGCTGTGAACGATCTGAGAGACAAGGCAAGAACAGCCTTCAACATCATCAAAAGGAACATACAATTCGACCT
>NC_088236.1:11807661-11817661 GCF_036934945.1 Oncorhynchus masou masou | reverse complement strand
CGTTTTCCTCCTTTCAACTCCTCGCTTTCCTGTCCACTCTAATGAGGGGATGGATGCTGTCACTTGGGGCACTTTCACAACATATCCCTCTGATGGGGGGAGGCACAGCTCTGATGGATGGGCTCTGCTCTTGCACCAAACTAAAACAATATCCCCCAAATCCAACATGGCCGCCTGCCTCCATAGAGAAAAGATCATTCAGATCCCTGCGATGCCCCCAAGTATCAGCTCAGCAGCACTCCAGTCGAGGCCTCACTGCTGTACAGTACAGTATATCAAACACTTGACCTAATCAAACACTTGACCTAATCAAACACTTGACCTAATCAAACCCTTGACCTAATCAAACACTTGACCTAATCAAACCCTTGACCTAATCAAACCCTTGACCTAATCAAACACTTGACCTAATCAAACCCTTGACCTAATCAAACCCTTGACCTAATCAAACACTTCACCTAATCAAACACTTCACCTAATCAAACACTTGACTACCACGTCGACGACAACAAACACTTGGTCACAGTGGTCACTTTCAGAGAGGAGGAAGGAACCTATTGTGCAACACTACGTTCTATTGCTGATGTAAAGTACAAGATGCTTCAAGTGATCGAGTGCTTCTGTTTTAGCATTACCATTAGTTCAGCGTCCAGCCCTGATGTGTTGCGTGTTCTGTTTTTTACTGCCTTACTCACAAGCTCGCGCCGAGCGCTAACCAACCTCTAACCGCGGCCTCCAGGGAAAGTGCCCCATCCATAAGCATGTCTATACGGCTCTCCTTCAACGGCTGCCCTCTCCCTGTCACTGGCAAGGACAGGCCAGGTGTGTCCAGGATAAATGAGACTATAGTCTCCCCCTGTCCCTCGGGGAAAAGTGGTATGTTCCATTAGGATGGACACTTAATTAAAGCCATGATAAAATACCACTTTGGACTCCAGACGGGGGTCTGGGGGAGGGGTAAAGAGACAGAGGGGTAGAAGGGAGAGGGGGAGAGACAAGTGAAGGATTAAATTCCTCTCTTCTAATTCTTGGAGGGAAGGAGGTGAAAAACAAAACAAACCCATCCTGGCGTGAACGAATAGCTCCCTTGACAACCAGGGATCAGAGATGAATAATACTATGTTTTAATTAAGAAGAGAAACAAGTTTTCTTCACACAGGCTGAATCTACCTGACAGGGTGAGGTGGAGGGTTGTTTTCTAGAGCAGTCCCCCTCTCTGTGTCTACTGGTATGTAACAAGACAGGGGTGACCTGACGCCAGCACTCCTAGTCTGAGGTACTTGACATAGGGGCCAGGTTTAATACACAGCACTTACTCAGACACACAGCATCATGTGCGTATGTACAATAGATGTGTTGCTCACCTTTCCCAGGACAGTGAGACAGCTGGGGTCCAGTTCAGGCTTCTCCAGCTTCACCACTCCCACCCAGCCATACTCGTATTGGTCGTCCTCATCGTTGTTGTTACACAGTCCCAGTGGATGCATCTAAAACAGAGGGAAACCATAGGGTTAATATCACAAAATATATATAATATCACCCACGACAGAGCACAGTGTTAATATCACAACATATACATAATATCACCCACGACAGAGCACAGTGTTAATATCACAATATATATATAATATCACCCACGACAGAGCACAGTGTTAATATCACAACATATATATAATATCACCCACGACAGAGCACAGTGTTAATATCACAACATATATATAATATCACCCACGACAGAGCACAGTGTTAATATCACAACATATATATAATATCACCCACGAAAGAGCACAGTGTTAATATCACAACATATATATAATATCACCCACGACAGAGCACAGTGTTAATATCACAACATATATATAATATCACCCACGACAGAGCACAGTGTTAATATCACAACATATAAATAATATCACCCACGACAGAGCACAGTGTTAATATCACAACATATACATAATATCACCCACGACAGAGCACAGTGTTAATATCACAACATATATATAATATCACCCACGACAGAGCACAGTGTTAATATCACAACATATATATAATATCACCCACGACAGAGCACAGTGTTAATATCACAACATATATATAATATCACCCACGACAGAGCACAGTGTTAAGATCACAACATATATATAATATCACCCACGACAGAGCACAGTGTTAATATCACAACATATATATAATATCACCCACGACAGAGCACAGTGTTAATATCACAACATATACATAATATCACCCACGACAGAGCACAGTGTTAATATCACAACATATATATAATATCACCCACGACAGAGCACAGTGTTAATATCACAACATATATATAATATCACCCACGACAGAGCACAGTGTTAATATCACAACATATATATAATATCACCCACGACAGAGCACAGTGTTAATATCACAACATATATATAATATCACCCACGACAGAGCACAGTGTTAATATCACAACATATATATAATATCACCCACGACAGAGCACAGTGTTAATATCACAACATATAAATAATATCACCCACGAAAGAGCACAGTGTTAATATCACAACATATATATAATATCACCCACGACAGAGCACAGTGTTAATATCACAACATATAAATAATATCACCCACGAAAGAGCACAGTGTTAATATCACAACATATATATAATATCACCCACGACAGAGCACAGTGTTAATATCACAACATATATATAATATCACCCACGAAAGAGCACAGTGTTAATATCACAACATATATATAATATCACCCACGACAGAGCAATGTCATTCTAGGGATCCAGTGAAAGCTCCTGCAAGATAATCAATATATGTTTAAATTATTTTAGTAAATTCTGTAATTAAATGTTACTTATTACATTTGTTACAAGTTTGTGAAGGTGTGTGTGTGTGTGCCTCTGTGTGTGTGTGTGTGTGTGTGCCTCTGTGTGTGTGTGCCTCTGTGTGTGTGTGTGTGTGTGTGTGTGTGTGTGTGTGTGTGTGTGTGTGTGTGTGTGTGTGTGTGTGTGTGTGTGTGTGTGTGTGTGTGTGTGTGTGTGTGTGTGTGTGTGTGTGTGTGTGTGTGTGTGTGTGTGTGTGTGTGTGTGTGCCTCTGTGTGTGTGTGTGTGTGCTTCTGTGTGTGTGGGTGTGTGCCTCTGTGTGTGTGTGTGCGCGCTCTGTGTGTGTGTGTGTGTGTGTGTCAAATGATTTTTCTTGTTTAGGTTGAGGTTTAAAAATGTGTGTTAGGGTTAGAATTAAGTTGGGTTATGGTAAGAGTACAGGTTAGGGTTAGGTTTTGGGTCATGGTAAGAGTACAGGTTAGGGTTAGGTTTTTGGGTTATGGTAAGAGTACAGGTTAGGGTTAGGTTTTGGGTTATGGTAAGAGTACAGGTTAGGGTTAGGTTTTAGGGTTATGGTAAGAGTACAGGTTAGGGTTAGGTTTTGGGTTATGGTAAGAGTACAGGTTAGGGTTAGGTTTTTTGGGTTATGGTTATGGTAAGAGTACAGGTTAGGGTTAGGTTTTTGGGTTATGGTAAGAGTACAGGTTAGGGTTAGGTTTTGGGTTATGGTAAGAGTACAGGTTAGGGTTAGGTTTTGGGTTATGGTTATGGTAAGAGTACAGGTTAGGGTTTATGGTTATGGTAAGAGTACAGGTTAGGGTTAGGTTTTAGGGTCATGGTTATGGTAAGAGTACAGGTTAGGGTTTATGGTTATGGTAAAAGTACAGGTTAGGGTTAGGTTTTAGGGTCATGGTTATGGTAAGAGTACAGGTTAGGGTCATGGTTATGGTAAGAGTACAGGTTAGGGTTAGGTTTTAGGGTCATGGTTATGGTAAGAGTACAGGTTAGGGGTTAGGGAAAATAGAGTTATTAATGGGACTGAATTGTGTCCACCCACAAGTTCAGCTGTACAAGAGTGTGTGTGTGTGTGTGTGACTCCAATACCATTCTCATCTCGTTCATGCTGACGAAACGGTCGATCACACTGTCATACAGTACATGTTTTCATTTTTTGTTGTCCTAGGCTACCTGGCTAAAATGCTTGCTCGCTAGGCCTAACTTCCTTTCATGGACAACGTTAGCTAGTTAACATTAGCCTTCTACATCTAGCTACATATAGAACTTCCATCCTCTCAGGCCTCTCAGGGGCACAACGTATTAATTAATGGTTGGATGAGAATCACCCTTATAATCATTGTACGGAGAATTGCCTGTTGGCCTGCCTCTGCCTGTTGGCCTGCCTCTCTGCCTGTTGGCCTGCCTCTGTTGGCCTGCCTCTCTGCCTGTTGGCCTGCCTCTGCCTGTTGGCCTGCCTATCTGCCTGTTGGCCTGCCTCTCTGCCTGTTGGCCTGCCTATCTGCCTGTTGGCCTGCCTATCTGCCTGCCGGCCTGCCTCTCTGCCTGCCGGCCTGCCTCTCTGCCTGCTGGCCTGCCTCTGGCTGTTGGCCTGCCTCTCTGCCTGCCGGCCTGCCTCTCTGCCTGCTGGCCTGCCTCTCTGCCTGCTGGCCTGCCTCTCTGCCTGCTGGCCTGCCTCTCTGCCTGCCTCTCTGCCTGCCTCTCTGCCTGCTGGCCTGCCTGCTGGTCGGCCTCTCTGCCTGCTGGCCTGCCTGTTGGCCTGCCTCTCTGCCTGCCGGCCTGCCTCTGCCTGCCGGCCTGCCTCTCTGCCTGTTGGCCTGCCTCTCTGCCTGTTGGCCTGCCTCTGCCTGTTGGCCTGCCTCTCTGCCTGCCGGCCTGCCTCTCTGCCTGCCGGCCTGCCTCTCTGCCTGCCGGCCTGCCTCTCTGCCTGTTGGCCTGCTCTCTGCCTGCTGGCCTGCCTGCTGGCCTGCCTGCTGGTTGGCCTCTCTGCCTGCTGGCCTGCCTGTTGGCCTGCCTCTCTGCCTGCCGGCCTGCTCTCTGCCTGCCGGCCTGCCTCTCTGCCTGCTGGCCTGCCTGCTGGCCTGCCTGCTGGTTGGCCTCTGCCTGCTGGCCTGCCTGTTGGCCTGCCTCTCTGCCTGCCGGCCTGCCTCTCTGCCTGCCGGCCTGCCTCTCTGCCTGCCGGCCTGCCTCTCTGCCTGCCGGCCTGCCTCTGCTGGCCTCCCTCTCTGCCTGTTGGCCTGCCTCTCTGCCTGTTGGCCTGCCTCTGCCTGTTGGCCTGCCCTCTGCCTGTTGGCCTGCCTCTCTGCCTGTTGGCCTGCCTCTCTGCCTGTTGGCCTGCCTCTCTGCCTGTTGGCCTGCCCTCTGCCTGTTGGCCTGCCTCTCTGCCTGTTGGCCTGCCTCTCTGCCTGCTGGCCTGCCTCTCTGCCTGCTGGCCTGCCTCTCTGCCTGCTGGCCTGCCTCTCTGCCTGCTGGCCTGCCTCTCTGCCTGTTGGCCTGCCTCTCTGCCTGCTGGCCTGCCTCTCTGCCTGCTGGCCTGCCTCTCTGCCTGCTGGCCTGCCTCTCTGCCTGTTGGCCTGCCTCTCTGCCTGCTGGCCTGCCTCTCTGCCTGTTGGCCTGCCTCTCTGCCTGCTGCTGCTTCTCTGCTGGCCTTCCTCTCTGCTGGCCTGCCTCTCTTCCTGATGGCCTGCCTCTCTTCCTGCTGGCCTGCCTCTCTTCCTGCTGGCCTGCCTCTCTGCCTGCCGGCCTAGCTCTCTGCCTGCCGGCCTGGCTCTCTGCCTGCCTCTCTGCCTGCCTCTCTGCTGGCTGGCCTCTCTGCCGGCTGGCCTCTCTGCCGGCTGGCCTCCCTTCCTGCCTCCCTCCCTTCCTGCCTGCGTCTGAGGTCTGAAACACTGTTCCATTGTATAAGTCCTCTCCCAGCACACCAGAGTGCCTCCTGTTGTTGATGGGGACAGCGTTGTTATTTTAGTGGCTGGCCCTCACCAGCCACCATTACCTCCATCTGTACTGCTGCCACACTGCTACAGAGAGGTTGGGAGGTTGGTCATCATGACTTGATTGAAGGAAGGATTGTAATTGAGGTGGGTTCGGATGAGAGATTTGGTGCTACCGTTTTGGTGATCTAGTGAAGTGGGTCGCCGTTTCGGTGCACAAGCCCACATCCAGAAACAGCAGAGCTCGTAAGGTGCTCCAGCAGCTATCCCCTCTAGACCCCGCAGCTGGGAAAAGCACTGCCCACCATGACACTTCACTGCTACATTGTTCTTTGCTCCTCCCTTCCCATCCTCTCCTCCCTTCCCATCCCATCCTCTCCTCCTTTCCCATCCTCTCATCCCATCCCATCCTCTCCTCCTTTCCCATCCTCTCCTCCCTTCCCTTCTCATCCTCTCCTCCCTCCCCATCCTCTCCTCCCTTCCCTTCCCATCCTCTCCTCCCTTCCCATCAACCGTTCCCTTCCCTTCCCATCCTCTCATCCCTTCCCATCCTCTCCTCCCTTCCCTTCCCTTCCCATCCTCTTCTCCCTCCCCATCCTCTCCTCTCCTCCCTTCCCTTCCCTTCCCTTCTCATCCTCTCCTCCCTCCCCCTTCCCTTCTCATCCTCTCCTCCCTCCTCCATTCCCATCCTCCCTTCCCTTCCCTTCCCATCCTCTCCTCCCTTCCCATCCTCCATTCCCTTCCCTTCCCATCCTCTCATCCCTTCCCATCCTGTCCTCCCTTCCCCTTCTCATCCCATCCTCTTCTCCCTCCCCATCCTCTCCTCCCTTCCCTTCCCATCCTCTCCTCCCTTCCCATCCTCCATTCCCTTCCCTTCCCATCCTCTCATCCCTTCCCATCCTGTCCTCCCTTCCCCTTCTCATCCCATCCTCTTCTCCCTCCCCATCCTCTCCTCCCTTCCCTTCCCATCCTCTCCTCCCTTCTCATCCTCCCTTCCCTTCCCATCCTCTCCTCCCTCCCCATCCTCTCCTCCCTTCCCTTTCCATCCTCTCCTCCATTCCCATCCTCCCTTTCCTTCCCATCCTCTCCTCCCTTCCCATCTTCTGTTCCCTTCCCATCCTCTCCTCCCTTCCCATCTTCTGTTCCCTTCCCATCCTCTCCTCCCTTCCCATCCTCCGTTCCCTTCCCATCCTCTCCTCCCTTCTCATCCTCTCCTCCCTTCCCTTCCCATCCTCTACTCCCTTCCCATCCCATCCTCTCCTCCCTCCCCTTCCCATCATCTCCTCCCTCCCCATCCTCTCCTCCCTTCCCATCCCTCTCCTCTCCTCCCTTCCCATCCTCTCCTCCCTTCCCTTCCCATCCTCCCTTCCCTTCCCATCCTCTCCTCCCTTCCCTTCCCATCCTCTCCTCCCTTCCCATCCTCTCCTCCCTCCCCATCCTCTCCTCCCTTCCCATCCTCTCCTACCTCCCCATCCTCTCCTCCCTTCCCCTTCCCTTCCCATCCTCTCTTCCTTTCCCATCCTCTCCTCCCTCCCTTCCCTTCCCATCCTCACCTCCCTTCCCATCCTGTCCTCTCTTCCCTTCCCTTCCCATCCTCCTTTCCCTTCCTGTCCTCCCTTCTCATCCTCTCCTCCCTTCCCATCCTGTCCTCCATTCACCTCCACTCCTTGCTCTCCTCCCTTTACCTCTCCTGCCCTCTCTCATCCTTTCCTCTTCCTCCCCTCCTACCCTCTCTCCTTTCAGTCTTCTCTTCTCCTCACAACCCATCTCTCCTCCCCTCTCTCATCCTCTCCTCTCCCTCCACTCCTACTCTCTCTCCTTTCAGTCTTCTCTTCTCCTCACAACCCATCTCTCCTCCCCTCTCTCATTCTCTCCTCTCCCTCTACATCTCCCTCCCCTCCTACCCTCTCTTCTTTCAGTCTCCTCACAACCCATCTCCCCTCCCCTCTCTTTTCCTCTCCTCTCCTCTCCTCTCCTCTGCTTCTCTGCTCCCCATCCTCTCCACACCTTTCTTATCCTCCCCTCCCCTTTCTCATCCTCTCCTGTCCTCTCCTCTCCTTTCCTCTCCCTCTTTCTCCCTACTACTCCTCTCCCTCGTCCTCCTCTCCCTTTAACCCCCCTGTTTCCCTCCCTCTTCTCTCAGGTATCTCTAGTTCTACCCTGCCTGCCCCGAGGGGAGGCAGTCTTTCACATGGGTATCCCCTTACACAGCCAACACTCTCCATGCTCCTGTTACAGCCAAAAGACAAAATTGTAAACAACTGGTTTGTATTCACTAGGCACCAAACAGCAGAAAATGGACTCAAACAGGGAGGGACCAGCTGAACTTGCCCAAATCATAATCAGTCGACCTCTAGTCTCGACCCCGCCCCGTGCAACTGGGTCCTGGACTTCCCGACGGGCCACCCCAGGTGGTGAGGGAAGGAAACTACATCTCCACCCCGCTGATTCTCAACACTGGACCCCACAAGGGTGCATTCTCAGCCCTCTCCTGTACTCCCAGTTCACCCATGACTGCGTGGCCATGCACGCCTCCAACTCAATCATCAAGTTTGCAGACGACACTACAGTGGTAGGCTTGATTACCAACAACGACGAGACGGCCTACAGGGAGGAGGTGAGGGCCCTCGGAGTGTGGTGTCAGCAAAATAACCTCACACTCAATGTCAACAAAACCAAGGAGATGATCGTGGACTTCAGGAAACAGCAGAGGGAGCACCCCCCTATCCACATCGACGGGACAGTAATGGAGAAGGTGGAAAGTTTTAAGTTCCTCGGCGTACACATCACGGACAAACTGAAATGGTCCACCCACACAGACAGTGTGGTGAAGAAGGTGCAGCACCTCCTCTTCAACCTCATGAGGCTGAAGAAATTTGGCTTGTCACCAAAAACACTCACAAACTTTTACAGATGCACAATCGAGAGCATCCTGTTGGGCTATATCACCGCCCACAACCGTAAGGCTCCAGAGGGTAGTGAGGTCTGCACAATGTATCACCGGGGGCAAACTACCTGCACTCCAGGACACCTACACCACCCGATGTTACAGGAAGGCCATAAAGATCATCAAGGACAACAACCACCCGAGCCACTGCCTGTTCACCCTGCTATCATCCAGAAAGCGAGGTCAGTACAGGTGCATCAAAGCAGGGACCGAGAGACTGAAAAACAGCTTCTATCTCAAGGCCATCAGACTGTTAAACAGCCACCACTAACATTGAGTGGCTGCTGCCAACATACTGACTCAACTCTAGCCACTTTAATAATCTCTAGTCACTTTAATAATTCAAATTTGGACGTAATAAATGTATCACTCGACACTTTAAACAATGCCACATTATATAATGTTTACATAACCTACACTACTCATCTCATATGTATATACTGTACTCTATACCATCTACTGCATCCTAACTATGCCGTTCGGCCATCACTCAGCCAAATATTTTTATGTACATATTCTTTTACACTTTTACACTTGTGTGTATAAGGTAGTTGTTGTGAAATTGTTAGATTACTGGTTAGATATTACTGCACGGTCGGAACTAGAAGCACAAGCATTTCGCTACACTTGCATTAACATCTGCTAACCGTGTGTATGTGACAAATAACATTTAACTGATTTGATTGATTGATTTATTTTTTATAAATGTGAATATTTGTAGCTACCATTTAAGTAAATACCTGTAGTCAACTTGTGAAATACATTTGGAGATAAAGAAGAGAGTGTTCTACCTGTCACCATTTTTCCTTATGAAGCTCAGCGGTTGTCATGGTGATTGTTTACAAGCACACAATGACAAGAGACCGGAGCCTTGTGAGTCACTGTTGTGCCGCCAAGTGATCTAGGTGATTTAGTTACAGTATGGAATTCACAACTAAATCTTTTCCAGCTACATATCTTATAACTATTAAGTTAACTGTTTAAATTCTCTGAAGTTGTGCATTTGGTTTGCTAATTTAGTAGATAGTTAGCTATCTAGCTAAGTGGGAAGCTTCTTCCAAAACCAAGTTTCGCTTGGTAACACCAGAGAAACCCCTCTTGGATCAAGAGACTTGCTGTATAATATTTGTTTTGTACGTGCCGCAAACTGTCAGTTTTATTGAGTATAATTGTATAATTTTATGAGCTGGGATTTCTGTCCTGCAAATAGTTTAGATCAGAGACTATAAAATGTTCACAGTGTGCTGGTAAACGTGTAGTTCTCTATGGGATTGTA
>NC_088236.1:11712661-11802661 GCF_036934945.1 Oncorhynchus masou masou | reverse complement strand
TCAGTCTCTTTCTCTCACTCAGTCTCTGTTTCCCAGTCAATCAATCATGTTGTATGTAAAGCATTTCCTCCACCGTCTGAACGCCTCAGTGACTGAGGACAGAGATCAAGACGAGAGAGACGGAGGGAGAAAATGAAAGTGAGAGACCAAACCATTCTGACTGACTGGGCCTATGAAGTACTGTGGAGTGAAGCCTGAGTTTACACACACACAGTTAGAGGTGGGAACGGTTAACCTAACACAGGCCCTGGGCCAGACAGTCGGTGTGTGGCCAGCCCACTTACACTCATCTGTCTGTTGCCATCTTTCCCTTTCTTGCAGGCCTCTCTCTCTCTCTGTCTCTCTATGTCTCTCTCTCTCTCTCTCTAGCACTGTAAATAACTTCAAAGGGGGCTAGTAGCCTTGAGGAGCGACCAGAGGAGAGGGAGAGAGAGAGGCAGACAGGGTAGAGCAGGGCAGGCGGTTCTCATTCCCTCCCTCCCTCTCTGTTCATTTTAGATCAACTTCCCAAGTTTTTCTGCCTTCATCCAATATGTCCACCCCTCTCTCCCTCCCTCCCACTCTCCTCCCCTCCCTCTCTCTCTCTCTCTCCCTCCCTCCCTCCCTCTCTCCTCCCCCTCCCTCCCTCCCTCCCTCCCTCCCTCCCTCCCTCCCTCCCTCCTGCTGTAACCTTATCTCAGTAAAGGATCCCAGGGCTTCTGTTCTCAAATAAAGAAGACTTCCTCCTCTTTGTCTGCTTCTATCTGATCAGTTATCTGTCTGAATAGACAAAAAGCACATGGAATCTGATATGTCAAGCCACATTTCGAAGATCCTTGGTAAATGATTCCTGGCCATGCGACTTGTCTGAACGGTCAAATATGATGGAAGTAGTCTTTAGAATGCTATTTGGCATATCTTGTTTATTGTTAGCTACTCTGTTGACAGTTTGACAAGATAAATGTGGTAGACTGTGTTGACAGTTTGACAAGATAAATGTGGTAGACTGTGTTGACAGTTTGACAGTTTGACAAGATAAATGTGGTAGACTGTGTTGACAGTTTGACAAGATAAATAAAAACAGCTAGTTGACTGCTGTGGCTACAGCCAAAAATGACTCCTTTTGAAAGTTGGATCATCTTATCCTTTTTGGCTGTAATTGTGTTCTTAAACTACGATTTGAAACATTCAAAGCAAATGGGAAATGTCCATGGCACTGTCACCTTCCGAAACATCTTCTGAGTGATAGGAAGCACTAGCATCACCACCAATCAGCCTACACCACTGTGCCCATTGTTACTATGACAACTAGCATAGCCATAGGCACACACAAATCCATTTTGGTCACTTGTAACCTGCTGTTTGGAGAGTCAGTATTCCAAAGCTGATTTGAACATTAAGGCGTTAGGCTTTATAGACTTGATAAATGTTATGCCATTGCTCTTAATGTCTATGTAGGCTAACATTCAATCAAAGAAAATCTGGATGATTTTTTGGGGGGTGTGAATCAAGGAATCAAGCTACTGATGATCTTTGTTATGGTTTGTGCCTAATACAAGCATGGTTTTCAATGAGGCCCAAGGTAGACAGGCAGCACCAAAGTCTGTCACAAACCTCCCACTCAGTACGCCTGCATGTTTGAATGATATCACCCTCCAGCTGGCAAGCCCATAAAATAAGCCACCCCACAATGTTACAAGCTGAGAGGTTTGCCATCCCGCTTCACCCCACCCCCGCTCCGTCCTCTCCATAACCCCTAAACATCAGCTCCTTCTGAAAGCAAACAAGTGTGGAGGATTCAGTGAGGGAACACTCGGAGAGGACACCTAATATCATGGCAATATTCTGATCATTCCACGGGAGGCACAAAAGACTACTTTTAACAATTTACGCTGTTATTTTTACAAAAACACATTTACTGAAATGTGCAGATAAAGTTAGGTAACGGAATTTGAGTTAAATTGAAATGACGATGTCGAAGCCGGGTTCGGGGTTGAGATCATGCCCCCAGTCATGTGGTTATAGCATTTCTCTGAAAGATATTTATGCTCTGTGTAGTTTGTCTCGGTTTGGAGCACACTCAGACGGCCCCTCGCTCGAACCAGCCTGTGTGCACAGCGCCACTTAATACACTGGAATTACCGATGACGACTTTCTTGTCCCAGAGGCCAGTACCTCAGCTGGGACCGAAGAGCAGGAAGAGGAGATGGATGGGTGGTCAGGGCAAATGTCTTGTCTGCCTGGATGTGGGATATGACAGGGTATGGCAGCCTGGTTGTGGGGTATGGTTGCCTGGTCGTGGAGTATGGTTGCCTGGTCGTGGGGTATGGTTGCCTGGTCGTGGGGTATGGTTGGCTGGTCGTGGGGTATGGTTGCCTGGTCGTGGGGTATGGCAGCCTGGTTGTGGGGTATGGCAGCTTGGACATGGGGTATGGCGTGGGGTATGGCAGCTTGGGCGTAGGGTATCGTGTAGGGTATGGCGTGGGGTATTACGTGGGGTATGGCATGGGGCATGGCAGTTTGGACGTGGGGTATGGCAGTTTGGACGTGGGGTATGGCACCTTGGGCGTGGGGTATGGCACCTTGGGCGTGGGGTATGACACCTTGGGCGTGGGTATGGCAGCTTGGACATGGGGTATGGCGTGGGGTATGGCAGCCTGGGCGTGGGGTATTGTGTGGAGTATGAAGTGGGGTATGGCAGCCTGGGCATGGGGTATGGCGGGGGGTATTGACCCCTCCTGTCTCAGCCTCCAGTATTTATGCTGCAGTAGTTTATGTGTCGGGGGCTGGGGTCAGTTTGTTATATCTGGACTACTTCTCCTGTCCAATTCGGTGTCCTGTGTGAATCTAAGTGTGCTTTCTCTTATTCTCTCCTTCTCTCTCTCAGAGGACCTGAGCCCTAGGACCATGCCCCAGGACTACCTGACATGATGACTCCTTGATGTCCCCAGTCCACCTGGCCGTGCTGCTGCTCCAGTTTCAACTGTTCTGCCTTATTATTATTCGACCATGCTGGTCATTTATGAACATTTGAACATCTTGGCCATGTTCTGTTATAATCTCCACCCGGCACAGCCGGAAGAGGACTGGCCACCCCACATATGCTCTCTCTAATTCTCTTTCTTTCTCTCTCTCTCGGAGGACCTAAGCCCTAGGACCATGCCCCAGGACTACCTGACATGATGACTCCTTGCTGTCCCCAGTCCACCTGGCCGTGCTGCTGCTCCAGTTTCAACTGTTCTGCCTTATTATTATTCGACCATGCTGGTCATTTATGAACATTTGAACATCTTGGCTATGTTCTGTTATAATCTCTACCCGGCACAGCCAGAAGAGGACTGGCCACCCCACATAGCCTGGTTCCTCTCTAGGTTTCTTCCTAGGTTTTGGCCTTTCTAGGGAGTTTTTCCTAACCACCGTGCTTCTACACCTGCATTGCTTGCTGTTTGGGGTTTTAGGCTGGGTTTCTGTACAGCACTTTGAGATATCAGGTGATGTACGAAGGGCTATATAAATAAATTTGATTTGATTTGATTTGATATTGCGTGGGGTATGGCATGGGGTATTACATGGGGTATTGTGTGGGGTATGGCGTGGGGTATTGTGTGGGGTATGGCGTGGGGTATTACGTGGGGTATGGCGTGGGGTATGGCATGGGGTTTGGCAGCCTGGGTGTAGGGTATGGCGTGACAGCCTGGACGTGGGGTATGATGTGGGGTATTGCAGCCTGCGCCCAACCCAGCTCCTGTGCGTTCTGTCGCTGGTTATGGGAGGCTGCTCGAAAGAGAGAGGGCAGCCAGGTTCGGAGGGTACCCCTTGCCGCATCCCTGCCTCGGTCAAGCACCACTCAGCCTCTCTTCCCAGACTTGTTGAGGAAGGGTCCAGTCCTCGTGAACTTTCAAGACCAGGCCAGCTAAACAAGGACTGCATAGCATGCTAGTCAGGTTGGCTAACTCGCCAAAGGCGATCTCGCTATTACTAGCTATTCCTACCTCCGCATGGCGGAGTTGCTGGGGTGGCTCTCTCATTTAGTATACGTAGCATTAGTTGCTTGGTTATTATAAATGGATCACGCTGCGGTCAAAGAGGCTAGCTAACCTTAGGCTAAAAAGCCACCTGGCTAATGTCGGATAGCATGCATAACTTCTGGAGAGTGGAACTTACTAGCTTTCCCCCGGCGTTATGGCAACCCCATTCCTATTTTCACTTCCTGGAGTTGAAGGGAGTGGAGGAAGCAGCCCGCCGAGCACTTGGCTGGTATAACCCCCCGGAGCGAGGCACCTTGACATGAGTCAGAATGACCAGTGCGCCCCGCCGCAAAAACATTACTGTGAAAACAGTGCCCGCAAGTCTGGTTAAACGGGTACTGTGTAAGCCATTGCCAGAGTCTCCAGGAAGCATAGCGTATGTCGGAAGCTGGTTCATGTTAGATGCTGCCCCCTCTGTTATCCCACAGTGTTCACAGGGTTGAAGGGACAGTTCTGTCTCTGTCCACAAGGGATCGCTCTTGTCTGTTACCACAGAAGGGGTCCTTTTTTCACATCTAGGTTACAAGGCCTTGTGTCCCCTGTACCTATGACTGGTCGGTAGAGTAACCTCCATGATCATAATATGTACTGTATATATAAATATTTGGGCTGGGTGATATGACGATATATATCGTGTGACGATAGAAAAACGTCTAGCATTTTATATTATGCTCTATTGTTCATTTCGTGGTGTCGCAAATCACACTCTTTACGGCAATATTTTTTTGTCAATTGGACGACGCTTTGCAACACAAAGAAAACCATGGAGGAGAATGAGACACAGAGCAAGGAGACACGGAGCTCGTACCTAAAATAGGGGCTACTTCGGTCGCATGGACGTGGTTTGGGTATGAAAAGTCTGACACAGACCAGAAAACCATCCACTGCAAAAAGGCTCAAACACTCAATAACCTATTTTACCACCTAAGCAAGAATCATGTGAAACAGTATGGAGAGAGTCTACGGGTGAGACCCAGAGAAGTACAGTCAAGTGCTCAAAACAAACCCCTGACTGAGACGTTGCAAGAGGCTTTTGCCCGCATCACACCATATGGAAAAGAATCACGAAGATGGAAGGAGATAATAGCTGCCGTTACATCTGCAAAGACCCCAATTTACACGGTTCAGAAACGGGGGTTTTGTGAGTTTGTGCACCAGACTACTACACTAGACCCAAGGTATCAAATACAATTTGATGTGTCATGTATTAATGCCAAAACAACATGCAAAACAGGCAAGTCTCCCAATATATATATACAGTGCCTTGCGAAAGTATTCGGCCCCCTTGAACTTTGCGACCTTTTGCCACATTTCAGGCTTCAAACATAAAGATATAAAACTGTATTTTTTTGTGAAGAATCAACAAGTGGGACACAATCATGAAGTGGAACGACATTTATTGGATATTTCAAACTTTTTTAACAAATCAAAAACTGAAAAATTGGGCGTGCAAAATTATTCAGCCCCTTTACTTTCAGTGCAGCAAACTCTCTCCAGAAGTTCAGTGAGGATCTGTGAATGACTAATGATGATAAATACAATCCACCTGTGTGTAATCAAGTCTCCGTATAAATGCACCTGCACTGTGATAGTCTGAGAGGTCCGTTAAAAGCGCAGAGAGCATCATGAAGAACAAGGAACACACCAGGCAGGTCCGAGATACTGTTGTGAAGAAGTTTAAAGCCGGATTTGGATACAAAAAGATTTCCCAAGTTTTAAACATCCCAAGGAGCACTGTGCAAGTGATAATATTGAAATGGAAGGAGTATCAGACCACTGCAAATCTACCAAGACCTGGCCGTCCCTCTAAACTTTCAGCTCATACAAGGAGAAGACTGATCAGAGATGCAGCCAAGAGGCCCATGATCACTCTGGATGAACTGCAGAAATCTACAGCTGAGGTGGGAGACTCTGTCCATAGGACAACAATTAGTCGTATATTTCACAAATCTGGCCTTTATGGAAGAGTGGCAAGAAGAAAGCCATTTCTTAAAGATATCCATAAAAAGTGTCGTTTAAAGTTTGCCACAAGCCACCTGGGAGACGTGCTCTGGTCAGATGAAACCAAAATTGAACTTTTTGGCAACAATGCAAAACGTTATGTTTGGCGTAAAAGCAACACAGCTCATCACCCTGACCACACCATCCCCACTGTCAAACATGGTGGTGGCAGCATCATGGTTTGGGCCTGCTTTTCTTCAGCAGGGACAGGGAAGATGGTTAAAATTGATGGGAAGATGGATGGAGCCAAATACAGGACCATTCTGGAAGAAAACCTGATGGAGTCTGCAAAAGACCTGAGATTGGGACGGAGATTTGTCTTCCAACAAGACAATGATCCAAAACATAAAGCAAAATCTACAATGGAATGGTTCAAAAATAAACATATCCAGGTGTTAGAATGGCCAAGTCAAAGTCCAGACCTGAATCCAATTGAGAATCTGTGGAAAGAACTGAAAACTGCTGTTCACAAATGCTCTCCATCCAACCTCACTGAGCTCAAGCTGTTTTGCAAGGAGGAATGGGAAAAAATTTCAGTCTCTCGATGTGCAAAACTGATAGAGACATACCCCAAGCGACTTACAGCTGTAATCGCAGCAAAAGGTGGCGCTACAAAGTATTAACTTAAGGGGGCTGAATAATTTTGCACACCCAATTTTCCAGTTTTTGATTTGTTAAAAAAGTTTAAAATATCCAATATATGTTGTTCCACTTCATGATTGTGTCCCACTTGTTGTTGATTCTTCACAAAAAAATACAGTTTTATATCTATATGTTTGAAGCCTGAAATGTGGCAAAAGGTCGCAAAGTTCAAGGGGGCCGAATACTTTCGCAAGGCACTGTATATATATATATATATAAAGCCTATATTTATTTTGTGTTTACTATTTACCTTTTTAGATTTTATACATTCATATTTTATGTTTTGTTACATGCTTAATTGAAAATTTGCACAAAGGTTCTAAATAAAAGGGGAAATAATCAAATATGAGTAAGTACCTTTTATTTGTTGAGTTATATATGCAATGACCTATATTGTGATATGTATCGTGACTGGGGTATGCAATGACCTATATTGTGATATGCATTGTTATCGGGATATGAAATTACCTATATCAGGATACGAGATTTTGGCCATATCGCCCAGCCCTAATATATATATATATATATATAAAGATATCCAGGGCTCTGGCAGCGTCTCGGGCGTTGTTTAAAGGGTTGTCTATAGGAGATATTTATGCTGCTTGGAGTTGGGCATCAGGACGCTGCCAGGGCTCTGGCAGCGTCTCGGGCGTTGTTTAAAGGGTTGTCTATAGGAGATATTTATGCTGCGAGGAGTTGGGCATCACCACACTGGTGTGAGGTTTTATTGTTTGGATATCACTGCTCCTAGTTTGACCCACAGCTTATGGCTGGGACAGGGGAAGTCACCGGGCAGCACAACTTCCGCGCAATACCCAGACGGCACGCATCTGGCGGGTTCCGGTCTGGAGGGTGGGTCGTTTCATTTAGTATCCATTGGGGTCGGCTTGGGGTGTAATTATATTTCCCCATAGTATGTTGTACCGAAGCCTGACAGACTGAAAGGGAACGGACATTGTGACTATAACTACTGTTCCCTGAAGGAGGGAAATGAGGTACACACCTGTATGGTCCCGCACCACCTGTTCCTGGGTTCAGTAAAGAGCGGTATTAAATTGACGGGAATGAACTTCACACTTATCTGTGGAAGGTGGGACTTCCAACGAAGTGCATATTTCATTGGCCTTGCCAGGCACGTTTGTATAACCTTCAACCGAAGTCGCGAGAGTGAGACTCCCCATGGTATGTTGTACCTCGTTTCCCTTCTTCAGGGAACAATAGTTATAGTCATAACCTTACATGATTGAAATACAGTAAGTGAATTGGATTTACACCCGGTAACAGAATTGCAGTAATGGAATTTCATCATGAGTCCCTGATCTGTACTATACAGAAATGCATAAACAGTAGAGTACAGTAGAGTATAGTACAGTAAAGTAGAGTATAGTTCAGCACAGTACAGTACAGTAGAGTACAGTAGAATATAGTTCAGTACATTATAGTGTACTCCACTCTAGTGTGCTCTACTGTATACTGAACTCTACTCCACTCTATTCTACTGTACAGGACTGAACTATACTCTACTTTTCTTTACTGTACATTTCTCTACTGTGCTCTACTATACTGTAATGTATTGTACTGTGCTGTCCACACTTGTGAAACATAGATGCCTATGAGTGGTTCCGGTCCGGACCAAATCTTAACCGATCATGGACATATATGTTTGGGTAAAATGAAGGCCGGTTCAGACATCTGTGAAATCAGGGTCCAGGTCCAGACTAACAAAACGATGTCTGTGGACATTGAAATCAGGGTCCAGGTCCAGACTAACAAAACGATGTCTGTGGACGTTGAAATCAGGGTCCAGGTCCAGACTAACAAAACGATGTCTGTGGACGTTGAAATCAGGGTCCAGGTCCAGACTAACAAAACGATGTCTGTGGACGTTGAAATCAGGGTCCAGGTCCAGACTAACAAAACGATGTCTGTGGACGTTGAAATCAGGGTCCAGGTCCAGACTAACAAAACGATGTCTGTGGACGTTGAAATCAGGGTCCAGGTCCAGACTAACAAAACGATGTCTGTGGACGTTGAAATCAGGGTCCAGGTCCAGACTAACAAAACGATGTCTGTGGACGTTGAAATCAGGGTCCAGATCCAGACTATCAAAACGATGTCTGTGGATGTTGAAATCAGGGTCCAGGTCCAGACTAACAAAACGATGTCTGTGGATGTTGAAATCAGGGTCCAGGTCCAGACTAACAAAACAATGTCTGTGGATGTTGAAATCAAGGCCAGGGTGGGTTAATCACATTTCAACTACCTTTCAACGTCCATGGTTGTCCGGTGCCCGGTGGGTGAGGATTTTGGTTAGAGTAAATGGAAAGAGAGGGGGCTCACAGGTAGGTGTCGGTAAGTGTCACGCCCTGACCATAGTTTGCTTTGTATGTTTATATGTTTTGTTTGGTCAGGGTGTGATCTGAGTGGGCCCTAGGAGCAGCCTGGGGAATATCGCTGCCACAAAGCACAGCTGGAGGCAGCGAAAGCAGAGAGGCGGCATTACGAGGAGATAACACGGCAGCGTGGCTGGAAGCCCGAGAGGCAGCCCCAAAAATGTATTGGGAGTGGGGCACAGGGAGAGTGTGACTGAGTCAGGAGTCAGACCTGAGCCAACTCCCCTTGTTTACCGTAAAGAGCCAAGGAGGGAACCAGAGCCGGTCAGGGCGGTGTTGGAGGTGAGCGAAGCAGAGACAGTGAAGGAGTTAATGGGGAAATTGGAGGAGAGAGTTATGAGGGAGGTGCTGTGTTGGTGCATGAGGCACAACATTCGCCCGACGGAGTGTGTCGGGGAGTTGATGTCACCTGGGTCAGCTCTCCATACTCGTCCTGAGGTGCGTGCTAGTCGTCTGGCGAAGACTGTGCCAGCCTCACGCACCAGGCCTCCTGTGCACCACCCTAGCCCTGCACGTCCTGTGCCAGCTCAGCGCTACAGCGCTCCTAGCCGTGCTAACCGTGGCGGGCGTTGTACTGGTCAGGCCCGGTGCGCTACATCAAAGCTCCCCACATCTGCCGGGCTATGGTGGAGATCCAGCCAGGGCGGATGGTGCCAGCCCTGCTCATAAGATCTCCAGTGCGCCTTCACGGTCCGGTCTATCCAGTGCCACCTCCACGCACCAGCCCTCCGG
Source organism: Oncorhynchus masou masou (assembly GCF_036934945.1). Lineage (NCBI taxonomy): Eukaryota > Metazoa > Chordata > Actinopteri > Salmoniformes > Salmonidae > Oncorhynchus > Oncorhynchus masou. The sequence continues at coordinate 11,792,886 of NC_088236.1, read as the reverse complement.
TGGCAGCCCCCCACACCAGGCTGTCTCTCCATCTTTTGCCTACAGCTGCTCCCGCCTGTCCAGCGCTGCTAGAGCCTTCCTCCTCTCCAGCGCCGCCAGAGTCTCCTGTCTCTCCAGAGCGGCCAGAGTCTCCCGTCTCTCCAGAGCTGCAAGAGTTACCTGCCTGTCCAGAGATGCTAGAATCTCCCATCTGTCCTGAGCTGCCAGAGTCTCCCGTCTGTCCTGAGCTGCCAGAGTCTCCCGTCTGTCCTGAGCTGCTAGATTCTCCCGTTTGTCGGGAGCTGCTAGAGCCGCTAGTCTGTCCTGAGCCGTCAGTCAGCCAGGAGCTGCCAGAGACGTCAGTCTGCCGGGAGCTGCCAGAGCCGTCAGTCAGCCGGGAGCTGCCAGAGCCGTCAGCCAGCCGGGAGGTGCCAGAGCCGCCAGCCAGCCGGGAGCTGCCAGAGCCGCCAGCCAGCCGGGAGCTTCCAGAGCCGCCAGCCAGCCGGAACCTGCCAGAGCCGCCAGCCAGCCGGGAGCTGCCAGAGCCGCCAGCCAACCGGGAGCTGGCAGAGCCGCCAGCCAGCCGGGAGCTGCCAGAGCTGTCAGCCAGCCAGCCAGGAGCTGCCAGAGCTGTCAGCCAGCCAAGAGCCGCCAGAGCCGTCAGCCAGCCAGGAGCTGCCAGAGCCGTCAGCCAGTCCTGAGCTACCCCTCAGTCCTGAGCTACCCCTCAGTCCTGAGCTGCCCCTCAGTCCGGAGCTGCCCCTCAGTCCTGAGCTGCCCCTCAGTCCTGAGCTGCCCCTCAGTCCGGAGCTGCCCCTCAGTCCGGAGCTGCCCCTCAGTCCTGAGCTACCCCTCAGTCCGGAGTAGACCCTCAGTCCGGAGCTGCCCCTCAGTCCGGAGCTGCCCCTCAGTCCGGAGCTGCCCCTCAGTCCGGAGCTGCCCCTCAGTCCGGAGCTGCCCCTCAGTCCGGAGCTGCCCCTCAGTCCGGAGTAGACCCTCAGTCCGGAGCTGCCCCTCAGTCCGGAGTAGACCCTCAGTCCGGAGCTGCCTCTCAGTCCGGAGCTGCCCCTCAGTCCAGTGGGGCCCTTTCATAGGGTTGCCAGTCCTAGGTTGGCGGCGAGGGTTGCCGTTCCTAGGAGGCCACAGAAGCGGACTAAGACTATGGTGGAGTGGGATCCACGTCCAGCGCCAGAGCCGCCACCGTGGACAGATGCCCTCCAAGACCCTCCCATATAGGTTCAGGATTTGCGGCCGGAGTCCGCACCTTGGGGGGGGGTACTGTCACACCCTGACCATAGTTTGCTTTGTATGTTTCTATGTTTTGTTTGGTTAGGGTGTGATCTGAGTGGGCATTCTATGTTGTATGTCTAGTTTGTCTGTTTCTGTGTTTGGCCTGATATGGTTCTCAATCAGAGGCAGGTGTTAGTCGTTGTCTCTGATTGGGAACCATATTTAGGTAGCCTGTTTTGTCATTGTGGGTTGTGGGTGATTGCCTATGTTAGTTGCTTGTGTCAGCACAGTTCTTATTATAGCTTGTTGTTATAATTTGTTCAAGTGTTCTCTGTTCATTAAATTCACGATGAGCACATACAGCTGCATTTTGGTCCTCCGATCCTTCCAACTACTCCTCCTCAGACGAGGAGGATGACGATCGTGACAGTAAGAGCCAGGAGAGGTGACATTATTAAAGAGAGAGAGAGAGAGAGAGAGAGAGAGAGAGAGAGAGAGAGAGAGATAAAAAAGGAGGGGAGGGGTTGTCCAGACTTTTCATACTCTTGCTTTGACCACCAGATGACAGAAAGAGAAAGAAAACAGTTATCAGCTGAACATGACAGTATGTCAGTGGAAGGGAGGACAGTAGTACTGAACATAAAGAGTCAGTGGAAGGGAGGACAGTAGCAGGAGGCACTATGAGCTGAACATAACAGTCAGTGGAAGGGAGGACAGTAGCAGGAGACACTATGAGCTGAACATAACAGTCAGTGGAAGGGAGGACAGTAGCAGGAGACACTATGAGCTGAACATAACAGTATGTTAAACAGTAAAACAATACAGACTATTAACTTTCATTTGACACCTAATTTGACATGCTCCTACGAACTGCAAGAAATGCAAGAAATGCATTTCAAACACAGATTCAACCACAAAGACCAGGGAGGTTTTCCAATGCCTCGCAAAGATGGGCACCTATTGGTAGATGGCAAAAAAAATCAAAAAGCATTGAATATCCATTTGAGCATGGTGAAGTTATTAATTACACTGTGGCTGGTGTATCAATACACCCAGTCACTACAAAGATAAAGGCGTCCTTTCTAACTCGGCGGAAGGAAACTGCTCAGGGATTTCCCCATGAGTATAATTGTGACTTTAAAACAGTTATAGAGTTTAATGGATGTGAGGAGAAACTGAGGAGGGATCAACAACATTGTAGTTGCTCCACAATACTAACCTACACTGTAATTGACAGAGTGAAAAGAAGTAAGCCTGTACAGAATAAAATCTATTCCAAAACATGTATCCTGTTTGCAACAAGGCACTAAAGTGATACTGCAAAAATAAATGTGGCAAAGCAATTCACTTTTTGTCCTGAATACAAATTGTTATGTTTGGGGCAATTCCAATACAACACATTACTGAGTGCCACTCTCCATATTTTCAAGGATATTGGTGGCTGCATCATGTTATGGGTATTTGAGGTCGACCGATTAATCGGAATAGCCGATCGGTCATTTTGGACTTAGCCAATTAGCCGATTAGCCGATTTAGCCAATTATTATAATTTTTTTACACCTTTATTTAACCTTTATTTAACTAGACAAGTCAGTTCAGAACAAATTCTTATTTTCAATGACGGCCTAGGAACGGTGGGTTAACTGTCTTGTTCAGGGGCAGAACGACAGATTTTTACCTTGCCACTTGCCTCACGAGGAGCCTGCTACGCGAATGCAGTAAGTAGCCAAGGTAAGTTGCTAGCTAGCATTAAACTTAATCAATCATAATCACAAGTTATAACTACACATGGTTGATGATATTACTAGTTTATCTAGCGTGTCATGCGTTGCATATAATCGATACAGTGCTCATTCGTGAAAAAGGACTGTCGTTGCTCCAATGTGTACCTAACCATAAACACCAATGCCTTTCTTAAAATCAATACACAGAAGTACATATTTTTAAACTTGCATATTTATCTACAAGAAATCCAGGTTAGCAGGCAATATTAACCAGGTGAAATTGTGTCACTTCTCTTGCGTTCACTGCACGCAGAGTCAGGGTATATGCAACAGTTTGGGCAGCCTGGCTCATTGCGAACTAATTTGCCAGAATTTTACGTAATTATTACATAACATTGAAGGTTGTGCAATGTAACAGGAATATTTTGACTTATTGATGCCACCCATTAGATAAAATACGGAACGGTTCCGTATTTCACTGAAATAATAAATGTCTTGTTTTCGTAGATGATAGTTTCCGGATTCGACCATATTAATGACCAAAGCTCGCATTTCTGTGTGTTATGTTATAATTAAGTCTATGATTTGATAGAGCAGTCTGACTGAGTGATGGTAGGCACCAGCAGTGCTCATAAGCACTTTTGTGCGTTTTGCCAGCAGCTCTGCTGTTTATGACTTCAAGCCTATCAACTCCCGAGATTTGGCTGGTGTAACGATGTGATGTGAAATGGCTAGCTAGTTAGCGGGGTGCGCGCTAATAGCGTTTCAAACGTCACTCGCTCTGAGACTTGGAGTAGTTGTTTCCCTTGCTCAGCATGGGTAACGCTGCTTCGAGGGTGGCTGTCGTCGTTGTGTTCCTGGTTCGAGCCCAGGGAGGAGCGAGGAGAGGTACGGAAGCTATACTGTCACACTGGCAATACTAAAGTGCCTATAAGAACATCCAATAGTCAAAGGTATATGAAATACAAATGGTATAAAGAGAAATAGTCCTACAATTACTATAATAACTACAACCTAAAACTTCTTAACTGGGAATATTGAAGACTCATTATAAAAGGAACCACCAACTTTCATATGTTCTCATGTTCTGAGCAAAGAACTTAAACGTTAGCTTTCTAACATGGCACATATTGCACTTTTACTTTCTTCTCCAACACTTTGTTTTTGAATTATTTAAACCAAATCGAACATGTTTCATTATTTATTTGAGGCTAAGCTCATTTTATTGATGTATTATATTAAGTTAAAATAAGTGTTCATTCAGTATTGTTGTAATTGTCATTATTACAAATACATTTAAATTAATCGGTACCGGCTTTTTTTGTCCTCCAATAATCGGTATCGGTTTTGCCGTTGAAAAATCATAGATGATCGACCTCTAATGGGTATGCTTGTAATCGTTAAACACTAGGCAGTTTTTCAGGATAAAAAAAGAAACAGAATTAAGTGAAGACAAAATACATGAGGAAACCTGGTTCAGTCTGCTTTCCACCAGACACTGGGACATGAATTCACCTTTCAGCAGGACAATAACCTAAAACACACGACCAGATCTACACTGGAGTTGCTTACCAAGAAGACAGTGAATGTTCTTGAGTGGTTGAGTAAGTATTGACTCAGTAAGTAAAACATCTTTTTACATTGTCATTATGGGATATTGTGTATAGATGGGTGAGATTTTTTATTTCATCATTTTTGAATTCAGGCTGTAACACAACAACATGTGGAGTAAGTCAAGGGGTATGAATACTTTCTGGAGACAGTGTATATGAATAGTGAGAATAATAAGCATGTTGTGCTAACCGTATTGGTAGTAAAAGGGACGAGTTGAGTTGGATGCTAAATATGCATCCATTATTCACTGACTTCAAGATGTAACAGTGACTTCATTAACAGAGCATACATACCACATTACTGACACAGACAACAGTGACTTCATTAACAGAGCATACATACCATATTACTGACACAGACAACAGTGACTTCATTAACAGAGCATACATACCACATTACTGACACAGACAACAGTGACTTCATTAACAGAGCATACATACCACATTACTGACACAGACAACAGTGACTTCATTAACAGAGCATACATACCACATTACTTACATTAACAGAGACACAGACAACAGTGACTTCATTAACAGAGCATACATACCACATTACTGACACAGACAACAGTGACTTCATTAACAGAGCATACATACCACATTACTGACACAGACAACAGTGACTTCATTAACAGAGCATACATACCACATTACTGACACAGACAACAGTGAAGGTTGTTAATAAGTGATATAGCATCACACAGACACATAACTTCTCCCTACCCTCCAATTATTGTCTTGACGCTAAGAGCCCCTGACTGAATCTACACTGGAACTTTGAAAAGAGGGATCTGTCAGCAGAGTTAGCTGTGTTAAAATAACACACGTTTTTTCACCAGTTAGGCTTTCTAACAAGCAAACAGCACATTTCCAGATGAAAGCCAACACACGAAGGATGGGATACTCTCTTGACAACACGCTTTACATTACATTACCTTCCATCTTCAAATTGAAGAATATTTCATTATCATTCTACGCTCATATCTGTGACATAACTAAACACTGCAGTTCTGATAAGGATCTTCCACTACAGTTAAACATGGCCGAGCTCACACCAGTCCCCCAAATCATGATTCCTGAGCCTGAACCCAGAGTGAATGTCACAAGTTAATGGGTCCTGATTAATGCCACGTGAGACCATGAAACCCACCCAGTCTAAATATCTATCTGGAGGAGGGAGGGACTGCTGTTGCTGTTGAAGTCCAGAGAGGGCTGAAAGTGGAACGGGTGGATTGCAGTCATCAACACCTAGCGTCATCATGGCCTTTGAAGTGGCCGTGCTTCTTTGATGGCTCCGCAGGGCGGTGGAGGACGACGGGGGAGGAATCTGTGGCGCTCTGCTTGCCCTCCTCTTCGAAAGCCCCCAGAGTTGTGGAATGCAGTGCTATCTGAGCACAAAGCAGAACAAGGAGAGAAGCTGCTACCGCTGGTCTGGGGAATGTGATTAGAGTAGAGCACACACAGGAGGCCCACAACAGCCCTCTCTCCCTCCTCTCTGTGGATCTGAAGATCGACTTGGCAACCTTTCAAAAGATGTTACCGACACTAAACTTTAATTGATAAATGTTATTCATGTCAGTCACTGTCACTATCAAAATAAATCCACCAGCTTCTATTGGAAACTTTTAACCTGGAACCACATTCCATTCAAGTCAATCTTCTTTGACATTTCAATATTTGAATGGGGATATGAGAGAGTGAGAGAGATTCTTCAAATGTAATACAAGAATCCATAGAATCCAACCACTTCTGGGAAAATTGGAAAACATTAAACAAACAACAACATGGAGTTATCTATTCAAAACTGAGATGGATGAATAAACCACTTCTCCAATCTTTTTGGCCCTATAGCAAAGAACAAATCGCAAAAACATATAAATGATCAAATACAAAATGTTAGAATCAACTATTAGTGACTACCAGAACACACTGGATTCTCCAATTACATTATTAAAAGCCAATTACATCCAATCGCGTTATTAACAGCTAACTAGTACTTTTCCTCAGTGAAAACAATATCCTGAGCAAATGTCAAATTGGCTTTTTACCAAATTACCGTACGACAGACCACATATTTTATTTAGATATTTTTTTTACTTTTACTCCTTTTTCTCCCCAATTTCATGGTATCCAATTGGTAGTTACAGTCTTGTCTCATTGCTGCAACTCCCGTACAGACTCGGAAGTCGAGAGCCGTGCGTCTTCCGAAACACGACCCAAGCCGCACTGCTTCTTCTGACACAATGCCCGCTTAACCCAGAAGCCAGCCATACCAATGTGTCGGAGGAAACACCGTACACCTGGCGACCGTGTCAGCGTGCACTGTGCGTGGCCCGCCACAGGAGTTGCTAGAGAATGATGGGACAAGGACATTGCTACTGGTCAAACCCTCCCCTAACCCGGACGATGCTGGGCCAATTGTGCACCGCCCCATGGGTCTCCCAGTTGAGGCCGACTGCGACAGAGACTGGACTCAAACCAGGATATCTTGTGCCACAGCTAGAAACTACGATGCGGTGTCTTAGAACACTGCACCACCCGGGAGGCCCAACAGACCACATATTGACACTGCACACCCTAATTGACGAACAAACAAACCAAAACAAAATATTCGCATTCTTTGTTGATTACAAAAAGCTTTTGACGCAAATTGCCATGAGGGTCTGCTATACAAATTGATGGGGCGTGGTGTTGGGGGAAAAACATACAACATTATAAAATCCATGTACACAAAGGGTGTGGTTAAAATTGGCCAAAAACACATTTCTTGCCACAGGGCCATGGGGTGAGAGAGGGATTCAGCTTAAGCCCCACCCTCTTCAACATATACAGTGCTGTGAAAAAGTATTTGCCCCTTTCATGATATCTTATTTTTTTTGCCATTTGTCACACTTAAATGTTTCAGATCAAACTAATTTTAATATTACAAAAAGATAACCCAAGTTAACACAATATGCAGTTTAAGTGATGATTGGATTTATTAAGGGAAAAAGCTATCCGAACCTTCATGGCCCTATTTGAAAAAGTAATTGCCCCCTAAACCTAACAACTGGTCGTGACATTCTCAGCAGCAACAACTCCAATCAAGCATTTGCAATAACTGGCAATGAGTCTTTCACATCACCGTGGAGGAAGTTTGGCCCACTCTTCTTTGCAGAATTGTTTTAATTGGAGGGTTTTCAAGCATGAACCGCCTTTTTAATGTCACGCTACAGCATCTCAATCGGATCCAAGTCCGGACTTAGAATGGCTTAAAAAAAACAAAATGAAGGTTTTGGAGTGGCCTAGTTAGAGGTGGACATGCTGGTGTGTTTTGAATCATTGTCCTGCTGCAGAACCCAAGTGCGCTTCAGCTTGAGGTCACAAACGGATGGCCGGACGTTCTCCTTCAGGATTTTTTGGTAGAGAGCAGAATTCATGGTTCCATCAGTCACAGCAAGTCGTCTAGGTGCTGAAGCAGCAATCCAGGACCAGACCATCACACTACCACCATCATATTTGACTATTGGTATGATGTTCTTTTTCTGAAATGCTGTGTTACTTTCACGCCAGATGTAACGGGACGCACACCTTCCAAAAAGTTCAACTTTTGTCTCGTCAGTCAACAGAATATTTTCCCAAAAGTCTTCGGGGTCATCAAGATGTTTTTGCCAAAAGTGAGACGAGCCTTTATGTTCTTTTTGGTCAGCAGTGGTTTTCGCCTTGGAACTCAGCCATGGATGCCATTTTTGTTCAGTGTCTTTCTTATGATTGAGTCATGACCACTGACCTTAAATGAGGCAAGAGAGGCCTGCAGTTCTTTAGATGTTGTGGGTTCTTTTGTGACCTCTTGGAAGAGTCGTCGCTGCGCTCTTGGGGTAATTTTGGTAGGCCGGCAACTCCTGGGAAGGTTCACCACTGTTTTTTAAAATTTTCTCAGTTTTTTCACCACAAATCTTCTCCATTTGTGGATAATGGCTCTCACCATGGTTCGCTGGAGTCCCAACGCTTGAGAACCCCTTTCTTTGTAACCCTTTGTAACCCTTTCTAGACTGATAGATGTCAATTACTTTGTTTCTAATCTGTTCCTGAAGTTCTTTGGATTGCGGCATGATGTCTTGCTTTTTGAGATCTTTTGGCCTACTTCACTTTGTCAGACAGGTTCTATTGAAGTGATTTCTTGATTCAACAAGTCTGGCAGTAATCAGGCCTGAGTGTGGCTAGTGAAATTGAACTCAGCTTTCCAAAAAAATGTGATTAACCACAGTAAATTCATGATTTAACAAGGAGGGCAATTACTTTGTCACATTGGGCCATGAAGGTATTTCTTTCCCTTAACTTCTTAAGGTATAGGGGGCAGCATTTTCACTTTTGGATAAATAGCGTGCCCAATTTCAACTTCCTGCTACTCATGCCAAGAATATAAGATATGCATATTATTAGTAGATTTGGATAGAAAACACTCTGAAGTTTCTAAAACTGTTTGAATCATGTCTGTGAGTATAACAGAACTTATGTAGCAGGCAAAACCCCGAGGACTGACCATTCAGACATTTATTTTGAGGTCTCTGTCAGTTCATTGAGTTCTCATTGGCAAACGATATTTCTTAGGAAATTCCACTGGATGTCACCAGACTTTAGAATTTGGTTGAGGTTATTCCTTTGTGCAATGAAGAAGTCCGGCCATCTAGGAAATGGGTAACACTGTTGAGAGTTGCGTTAGACATGAAAGGTAGCGTTTGTTTCCTCTCGTCCTCTATTGAAAACAGATAGACCCGTCTTCAATTTGATTGAATATTAATGTTTAAAAATACCTATAGTTGTATTACAAAAGTAGTTTGAAATATTTTGGCAAAGTATATAGGCAACTTTTGAAATATTTTGTAGTGACGTTGTGCATTTTGGAAGCTGTTTTTTTTCTGGATCAAACGGGACAAATAAATGATATATATGGACGGAATTAATCGAACAAAAGGACCAATTGTGATGTTTATGGGACATATTGGAGTGCCAACAAAAGAAGCTTGTCAAAGGTAAGGCATGTTTTGTATTTTATTTCTGCGTTTTGTGTAGCACCTGCAGGGTTGAAATATGCTACCCTCTTTGTTTACTGTTGTGCTATCATCAGATAATTGCTTCTTATGCTTTCGCCGAAAAGCCTTTTTAAAATCTGACATGTTGGCTGGATTCACAACGGGTGTATCTTTAATTGAGTATCTTACATGTGATATAATGAAAGTTAGATTTTTATATCATTTTTTTGAATTTGCCGCACTGCATTTTCCCTATTTTTTGCCCAAGTGGGACGCAACCGTCCCCTATACCATAAGAAGTTAATAAATAAATGTATCACTTAAACTGAATTTTGTGTTTCCTAGGGTTTTCTTTGTGTAATTTTAAAATTTGTTTGAAGATCTGAAACATAGAAGTGTGAGAAATGTGCAAAAAAATAAGAAATCAGGAAGGGGGCAAATACTTTTACACAGCACTGTATATCAACGAATTGGTAAGGGCACTAGAACAGTCTGCAGCACCCGGCCTCACCCTACTAGAATCTGAAGTCAAATGTCTACTGTTTGCTGATGACCTGGTGCTTCTGTCCCCAACCAAGGAGGGCCTACAGCAGCATCTAGATATTCTGAACAGATTCTGCCAGACCTGGACCCTGACTGTAAATCTCAGTAAGACACAAAATAATGGTGTTACAAAAAAGGTCCAGTTGCCAGGACCACAAATACAAACTTCATCTAGACAACGTTGCCATAGAGCACACACAAAACTATACATGCCTCGGCCTAAACATCAGCGCCACAGGTAACTTCCACAAAGCTGTGAACGATCTGAGAGACAGGGAAGGACAGCCTTCTATGCCATCAAAAGGAACATCAAAGTTGACATACTAATTAGGATCTGGCTAAAAATACTTGAATCAGTTATAGAACCCATTACCCTTCATGGTTGTGAGGTCTGGGGTCCGCTCAGAGTCAGAGCACAGAGCCATAGCACAGAGCCACATCACAGCTTCAGGGCTGTGGCCAAACGGCAACCTATTCTCTATATATAGGGAATAGTGAGCTATTTGGGACTAAAGCCACCTGCTGATTATCAAACTCCTCTCTGACATAACGGTGTCCTCCGCTAAATAAATCAAAGTGGCTTCTTCTGAGTCCTCAATCAAAAAAGTCTTATTGCCTTAACCTTTGTGTGTGTGTGTGTGTGTGTGTGTGTGTGTGTGTGTGTGTGTGTGTGTGTGTGTGTGTGTGTGTGTGTGTGTGTGTGTGTGTGTGTGTGTGTGTGTGTGTATGTGTGAGAGACGGTCTCTCCAGGCTGTTAGAGTGCTTCAGCAGCACGGTATAACGGTGACTAACCCCATTCCGTACAAATTTGTGCAACCGCGACATTCAAAAAAGGCTGCATTGAAAACTAATGGGACTGTCGCTACTCCGCAGGTAATTTAATTATGGGGTGTGAACGAAGTCTCTATTCGAGAGTTGATTGACATGGTAATTGCCCAATAGTATTGGAGAAAAGTTGAAAAAACTGACCCCTTTCTGACACTGTATGTTAACTTCTCTAGGGTAGAGGGCAGCATTGGGAATTTTGGATGAAAAGCGTGCCCAAATTAAACTGCCTGCTTCTCAGCCATAAAAGCTAGAATATGCATATAATTAGTATATTTGGATAGAAAAGGCTGACGTTATTAAAACTGTTTGAATGATGTCTGAGTATAACAGAACTCATATGGCAGGCAAAAACCTGAGAAAAAAATCCAACCAGGAAGGGGGAAATCTGAGGTTTTTAGTTTTTCAACTCTTGGCCTATCGAATAGTGTCGATGGGGTCCTATTGCACTTCCTAAAGCTTCCACTAGATGTCAACAGGGGGTGAATGAGAGGGGAATGAGTCAGAGGTCTGACAGAGAGCCACGAGCTGGCCACGCTCGTTCACGTGATAATTAGCTTGCGTTCCATTGCCATTCAACAGACAAAGGAATTCTCCGGTTGGAACATTAATGAAGATTTGTTAAAAACATCCTAAAGATTGATTCTATACTTAGTTTGACATGTTTCTACGGACTGTAACAGAACTTTTTGACTTTGTCTGCTCCTAGTGATCGCGCGTCATGAATTTGGATTTGTGAACTCAAGGCGCGAACAACAAGGAGGTATTTGGACATAAATGATGGACTTTATCAAACTAAACAAACATCTATTGTGGAACTGGGAGTGCATTCTGATGAAGATCAAAGGTAAGTGAATATTTATAATGCTATTTCTGACTTCTGTTGACTCCAACATGGCAGATATCTGTTTGGCTTGATTTGTTGTCTGAGAGCTGTACTCAGATTATTGCATGGTTTGCTTTTTCCGTAAAGTTTTTTTGAAATCTGATACAGCGGTTGCATTGAGGAGAAGTGGATCTAAAATTCCATGCACAACAGTTGTATCTTTTAGCAATGTCTATTATGAGTATTTCTGTAAATTGATGTGGCTCTCTGCAAAATCAGCAGATGTCTTGAAACTACTGAACATAAAATGCCAATGTAAACTCAGATTTTTGGATATAAATATGAACTTTACCGAACAAAATATACATGTATTGTGTAACATGAAGTCCTATGAGTGTCATCTGATGAAGATCAAAGGTTAGTGATTCATTTTCTCTCTATTTCTGCTTTTTGTGACTCCTCTCTTTGGCTGGAAAAATGGCTGTGTTTTTCTGTGACTTGGCTCTGACCTAACATAATCATTTGGTGTGATTTCGTCGTAAAGCCTTTTTGAAATCGGACACTATGGCTGGATTTACAAAAAGTGTATCTTTAAAATAGTGTAAAATACTTGTACGTTTGAGGAATTTTAATGATGGGATGTGTTGTTTTGAATTTGGCGCCCTGCAGTTTCACTGGTTGTTGTCGAGGTGGGATGTGTATCGTGCAGCACCCATAATGCACCTCATTCTGTGTCGTAGCCACTCTCCACCAGGTGTAGCGCTTCTCTCACCGTTTAAAAACAAGGGACAGGGTAATGGGTGGGGGTACCTAGTCATTTTCTGCGTCATCACTGCAAGCAACCAAGACTCAAAAGCCGCTGTTAAATCTGAAGATCACTTTAGCACCGACCTAAAAACCTGATTCAAATTCAACAAAACCTTCAAATGGGTATCTAATGACACATTGTATAAACTCTTTATAGTGTTTTATTTACATTTTAGAGGTGATAAGTTGGACAGATCGGGTGAAAAAAGCCGTTTTCCCACACGACATCTCTCCTTCTCACTATCACGCAATAGGTTTCGCTTCCCCACCCGCCATATTTAAAAAGACCCGACGGAGCTCACTGCCTTCTTGAATCATGCAGAGATGGGCATCATGAAGGTCTCATCATTGATTTGTTGGAAAGGGGAGAAATTGTGCTTTACATTGGTATTGATATTACAGTTGATCTGGAAGTATTACCTTTTTTGGGGCGCTAAAATAAGGTCAATTGTACGGACCAGCGCGATGTACAAAAGTGAGTTAGTTAACGTTAGCAGCTAGAGGTGGATCTGAAGAGATGACTACTCTAATCCAGATACCATCCCCCTGCGCTGTTCGCAAACCACTCCTTTACATCTCCCAGACACAACACGGAGTAGTCTAGCCCAGTACAACAGAGCAAATCCCAGCCAAGCACAGCCTAGCATAGCACAGACAGTGACCTCAACAACGTGGCAACTGCATGAACACAGGCACGACAGACATATGTACTGACTGGGGGCTAGGTGCTGGACTGGGGCTAGGTGCTGGTGTTTTGCAGGGGGAGGCAGAGACGCAGGGGAAGGCAGAGACGCAGGGGGAGAGGGGGGGGGAAGGCATGGAGAGAGGCAGGTTGAGAGGGGAAAGGGGGGGAGTGAGGCAGGGTGAAAGGGGAAAGGGGGTGAGTGAGGCAGGGTGAAAGGGGAAGGGAGGGGGAGAGGCAGGGGGAGAGGGGAAAGGATGGGGAGAGGGGCTGGGGGAGAGGGGAAAGGGAGGGGAGAGGCGGGGGGAGGGGGAAAGGGACGGGGGAGAGGCGGGGGGAGAGGGGCAAGGAGGGGGAGAGGGGCTGGGGGAGAGGGACAGGGGAGAGGAGGGGGAAAGGGGCAGGGGGAGAGGGGAAAGGGGGGGAGAGAGGCAGGGGGAGAGGGGAAAGGGAGGGGGAGAGAGGCAGGGGGAGAGGGGAAAGGGAGGGGGTGAGGCAGGGTGAAAGGGGATAGGGAGGGGGAGAGAGGCAGGGGAGAGGGGAAAGGGAGGGTGAGAGAGGCAGGGGGAGAAGGGTAAGGAGGGGAGAAGGGAAAGGGAGGGGGAGAGAGGCAGGGGGAGAGGCAGGGTGAAAGGGGATAGGGAGGGGGAGAGAGGCAGGGGAGAAGGGAAAGGGAGGGGGAGAGAGGCAGGGGGAGAAGGGAAAGGGAGGGGGAGAGAGGCAGGGGGAGAAGGGAAAGGGAGGGGGAGAGAGGCAGGGGGAGAAGGGAAAGGGAGGGGGAGAGAGGCAGGGGGAGAAGGGAAAGGGAGGGGGAGAGGGGCAGGGGGAGAAGGGAAAGGGAGGGGAGAGAGGCAGGGGGAGAAGGGAAAGGAGGGGGAGAGGGGAAAGGAAGGGGGAGAGAGGCAGGGGGGAGGGGAAAGGAGGGGGAGAGGGGAAAGGGAGGGGGAGAGAGGCAGGGGGAGAGGGGAAAGGGAGGGGAGAGAGGCAGGGGGAGAAGGGAAAGGAGGGGGAGAGGGGAAAGGAAGGGGGAGAGAGGCAGGGGAGAGGGGAAAGGAGGGGGAGAGGGGAAAGGGAGGGGGAGAAGGGAAAGGGAGGGGGAGAGAGGCAGGGGGAAAAGGGAAAGGAGGGGGAGAGGGAAAGGGAGGGGGTGAGGCAGGGTGGGGGAAAGGGAGGAGGAGAGAGGCAGGGGGAGAGGGGAAAGGAGGGGGAGAGGGGAAAGGGAGGGGGAGAGGGGAAAGGGGAAAGGGAGGGGGAAAGGGAGGGAGAGGGGAAAGGGAGGGGAAGAGAGGCAGGGGGAAAAGGGAAAGGAGGGGAGAGGGGAAAGGGAGGGAGAGGGGAAAGGGAGGGGGGTGAGGCAGGGTGAAAGGGGAAAGGAGGAGGAGAGGGCAGGGGGAGAAGGGAAAGGGAGGGGGAGAGGGGCAGGGGGAGAAGGAAAGGAGGGGGAGAGGGGAAAGGGAGGGGGAGAAGGGAAAGGAGGGGGAGAGGGGAAAGGGAGGGGAGAGGGGAAAGGGAGGGGAGAGGGGAAAGGGAGGGGGGTGAGGCAGGGTGAAAGGGGAAAGGGAGGAGGAGAGAGGCAGGGGGAGAGGGGAAAGGAGGGGGAGAGGGGAAAGGGAGGGGGTGAGAGGCAGGGGGAGAGGGGAAGAGAGGGTTGGTTATTAGCGTTAGTCTCGTGTTTCACACGCCTTGGTCTTGTTGTCTTTAGGAAACACTAACTGGTGCTCGTACTACACTGCAAGGAAGTGCTCACCTACATCACTTCTGGGTCGCAGAGTCGAGGGCATGCCGACCCTTGTGGGAGGAAAGGCAAAGAAGTGGTGTCTGGGGGGGGGCGAGAGAGAGCGAGCGAACGAGAAAGAGAGAGAGCGAGCGAGGGACAGAGAGCAAGAAAGAAAGAGAGAGAAAAGGAGAGAAAAGCGAAAGAGAGACTGAGAGAGGAAGAAAGAAAGAGAGGGGTGCACGGACAGACAGACCACATCTGGAACTCATTTAATGTCACGGGCAATTAACCTCTCCAGTACATTGATATATACTGACATGAAAGAACAACATGAATGGAAAAACCACAAAGGAAAACTATTTTAATGTCATGGTTCCTTGTTAAAAAAACTATGACACCACACTCTCTCTTCCAAACACACCCACTCTCCCTCTCCCACCCTCTCCATCCTTCCATGCTCTCTTTAGTTTCTGTGAATGGCGACGGGCCGCGGCATGTCGTCGGTGCTATCACCTTTCAACACGACCTAGAGAGGAAATGCTGAGGAAGCAGTCGGGTTGAGAGGAAAGCCCTGATCCACCATCCAATAGGAACGTTCGGACGGCATGAGCTCCAACTCCGTCGAATGATATTCCAGAGGAAATGACAATGTGAATAAACAAAACAATTTCTTGGGAATAACGCTACACACACAGAGAGAAAAAAGGTGGGAAAAAAACTCTCCAAAAGCTGGGATCTTTTCATGTAGACTGTGCTGAGTCTGCTTTACAAACCTTCCATTGTGAGGATTTTAACTATTTGTATTGTTTGTTGGTTTGGCAATGCCACTGTCAACCAGAGAAATATGCTGAGAAGGATTATCACCACAGCAAACTAAGGTATTTGGAGTCAAACAGACAGGCCTGGATGAGATCTTTAAGGTCAGGGCCGTCTGTAAGGTACTTGGAGTCAAACAGACAGGCCTGGATGAGATCTTTAAGGTCAGGGCCTTCTGTAAGGTACTAGGAGTCAAACAGACAGGTCTGGATGATATCTTTAAGGTCAGGGCCGTCTGTAAGGTACTAGGAGTCAAACAGACAGGCCTGGATGAGATCTTTAAAGTCAGGGCTCTCCACAAGGCTCATAAAATCATTTCAGACCCAAACCACCCCCTGTACCTGGACTTTAAACTACTCCCCCCTGGACGCAGGTATAGGGCACCCCTCAGCAGGAAAAACAGAACGAGACACTAATTTGTGCCATGAGTGATATCCATCCTAAATAGCTTGGGCTAATGTTCCTATCGACTCAGTAAAGCCAGAAGGCTTTAAAATCATGTTTTATTGGTATGTAACTTATGAAAGTCTTATTGTCAATGTTGTTTTATATTTAAACGCCACTTTAAACGTGTACATGACACTGCAACAACATTTCCCCGAGGGAACAATCAAGTCAGTAAGTAGGAGGGACCTAATCACACGATACAGAAAGAGAGACGGAGAGCGAGAAAGAGCGAGAGAGAGAAAGAGTAAGAGAGAAAAAGCGAGGGACAGAGTGCGATAGAGAGAGAAAGAGTGAGAAAGAGAGTTTTAAATCGTATTTTTGGGGTCTGGGAGCCCACGACACTATAAACACTTACACATCAATTAAGAACACAAAACAAAATGTATCTCCACATTAACTAAACATAACAGCCTCTGAATATTCCATATACACATAAACAGATCAATATTGTTAACCAGTTTGTAATAGACAAACTCAACCCTCAGTCTCGCTGCCAACAATCCCATCACATCCACAGACCCCTGTCGTCTCCGATTGCTGTTATTCTGGGTCTTCCATATTGCTAATTTGGCTGCCCCTGACACAAAATTAAGCAAAGTAACTACACCCCTTCAACTAAACCTGTACTTTAGCCCACATATAAACAGTTGGGAAGTGAAAACCTCTCTCAAAGCTGAGAACCAATTAGTGATCAGGTCAATCATCCCGAACCAAACCTGGGACAGAGTGAAAACAGATGTGCCAGAGTTTCAGACTCAGCCCTCCCCAACAGTAGGATCCAGGTGTACCAGATGTATATTGGTGGCTATGGCTCCATGTATTATCCTCCATTGGAGGTCAGCTGTCCTCTTTCAACAGCCTTTTGAGGAAGCACTTGGACCAAACACACCCGCCCACCTCGTTGATTTTACACCTTCCAGGGAAGGACACTTTTACACAGATTCTGTACATGGCCTTCTTTCCTGAAGTCCATGGAGAACAAGAGCACCTCCTCCCAGCTGCCCACTGCACTGAGGCTAGGTAACACGGTCACCACCGATAAATCCATGATTATCGAAAACTTCAACAAGCATTTCTCAACGGCTGGCCATGCCTTCCGCCTGGCTACTCCAACCTTGGCCAACAGCTCTGCCTCCCCCCCCACAGCTACTCGCCCAAGCCTCTCCAGGTTCTCCTTTACCCAAATGCAGATAGCAGATGTTCTGAAAGAGCTGCAAAACCTGGACCCGTACAAATCAGCTGGGCTTGACAATCTGGACCCTCTATTTCTGAAACTATCCGCCGCCATTGTCGCAACCCCTATTACCAGCCTGTTCAACCTCTCTTTCATATCGTCTGAGATCCCCAAGGATTGGAAAGCTGCCGCAGTCATCCCCCTCTTCAAAGTGGGAGACACCCTGGACCCAAACTGTTACAGACCTATATCCATCCTGCCCTGCCCTTCTAAGGCCTACGAAAGTCAAGTCAACAAACAGGTCAATAACCATCTCGAATCCCACCGTACCTTCTCCGCTGTGCAATCTGGTTTCCGAGCCGGTCACGGGTGCACCTCAGCCACGCTCAAGGTACTAAACAATATCATAACCGCCATCGATAAAAGACAGCACTGTGCAGCCGTCTTCATCGACCTTGACAAGGCTTTCGAGACTGTCAATCACCATATTCTTATCGGCAGACTCAGTAGCCTCAGTTTTTCTGATGACTGCCTTGCCTGGTTCATCAACTACTTTGCAGACAGAGTTCAGTGTGTCAAATCGGAGGGCATGCTGTTTGGTCCTCTGGCAGTCTCCATGGGGGTGCCACAGGGTTCAATTCTCGGGACGACTCTTTTCTCTGTATATATCAATGATGTTGCTCTTGCTGCGGGCGATTCCCCTGATCCACCTCTACGCAGACGACACCATTCTGTATACTTCCGGCCCGTCCTTGGACACTGTGCTATCTAACCTCCAAACGAGCTTCAATGCCATACAACACTCCTTCCGTGGCCTCCAACTGCTCTTAAAAGCTAGTAAAACCAAATGCATGCTTTTCAACCATTCGCTGCCTGCACCCGCACGCCCGACTAGCATCACCACGCTGGATGGTTCCGACCTTGAATATGTGGACACCTATAAGTACCTAGGTGTCTGGCTAGACTGTAAACTCTCCTTCCAGACTCATATCAAACAACTCCAATCGAAAATCAAATCAAGAGTCGGCTTTCTATTCCGCAACAAAGCCTCCTTTACTCACGCCGCCAAACTTACCCTAGTAAAACTGACTATCTTACCAATCCTCGACTTCGGCGATGTCATCTACGAAATAGCTTCCAACACTCTACTCAGCAAACTGGATGCAGTTTATCACAGTGCCATCCGTTTTGTTACTAAAGCACCTTATACCACCCACCACTGCGACCTGTATGCTCTAGTCGGCTGGCCCTCGCTACATATTCGTCGCCAGACCCACTGGCTCCAGGTCATCTTCAAGTCCATGCTAGGTAAAGCTCCGCCTTATTTCAGTTCACTGGTCACGATGGCAACACCCACCCGTAGCATGCTCTCCAGCAGGTGTATCTCACTGATCATCCCTAAAGCCAACACCTCATTTGGCCGCCTTTCGTTCCAGTTCTCTGCTGCCTGTGGCTGGAACAAATTGCAAAAATCGCTGAAGTTGGAGACTTTTATCTCCCTCACCAACTTCAAACATCTGCTATCTGAGCAGCTAACCGATCGCTGCAGCTGTACATAGTCTATCAGTAAATAGCCCACCCAATTTTACCTACCTCATCCCCATACTGTATTTATTTATTTACTTTTCTGCTCTTTTGCACACCAATATCTCTACCTGTACATGACCATCTGATCATTTATCACTCCAGTGTTAATCTGCAAAATTGTAATTATTCGCCTACCTCCTCATGCCTTTTGCACACAGTGTATATAGACTCTCTTTTTTTCTACTGTGTTATTGACTTGTAAATTGTTTACTCCATGTGTAACTCTGTGTTGTCTGTTCACACTGCTATGCTTTATCTTGGCCAGGTCGCAGTTGCAAATGAGAACTTGTTCTCAACTAGCCTACCTGGTTAAACAAAGGTGAAATAAAAAAAATAAAAACAATTCATTACACCTGGCACAGAGAAACCAGTAAGCTTCGCTCTTAAAAAAACAAAGCATTGGTTCAATTGCCAGACAATATAATTGTCCTGAAATTGGGCATCCCTACCTGTTACCCCTTAGGATGGGGATAGGGCAACTCAAACCACCCCCCACCTTCACCGTACATGAGGCCCCAGCATACAGTAAACTCATCCAAGACAAAATAACATCCACAAGATCAAAAGCCTTCTCCTGAGCCAAAGAAAGTAAACCCACATTCACATCAGACAGTTTACAAATGTCTAAAACATCTCTTATCAGAATCAAGTTAACTATAGAGTGGTCAGGTACACAGTAAGACTGGTCCTTGTGGACCAACAGATATTCTTTCAACCCGTTTGAGAGACATTTAGGTACAATTTCATATTCTGCACACAGCAATGCAACAGGTTGCCAATTCTTTATAAGAGCCAAATCACCCTTTTTTTGGCAACAATGAAAGCACAGCATTTTGACAAGATACAGGAAGAGAACCCTCACATTGACAGGATACAGGAAGAGAACCCTCACATTGACAGGATACAGGAAGAGAACCCTCACATTGACAGGATACAGGAAGAGAACCCTCACATTGACAGGATACAGGAAGAGAACCCTCACATTGACAGGATACAGGAAGAGAACCCTCACATTGACAAGATACAGGAAGAGAACCCTCACATTGACATGATACAGGAAGAGAACCCTCACATTGATAGGATACAGGAAGAGAACCCTCACATTGACAGGATACAGGAAGAGAACCCTCACATTGACAAGATACAGGAAGAGAACCCTCACATTGACAGGATACAGGAAGAGAACCCTCACATTGACAAGATACAGGAAGAGAACCCTCACATTGACAGGATACAGGAAGAGAACCCTCACATTGACAGGATACAGGAAGAGAACCCTCACATTGACAAGATACAGGAAGAGAACCCTCACATTGACAGGATACAGGAAGAGAACCCTCACATTGACAAGATACAGGAAGAGAACCCTCACATTGACAGGATATAGGAAGAGACCCTCACATTGACAGGATACAGGAAGAGAACCCTCACATTGACAAGATACAGGAAGAGAACCCTCACATTGACAAGATACAGGAAGAGAACCCTCACATTGACAGGATACAGGAAGAGAACCCTCACATTGACAAGATACAGGAAGAGAACCCTCACATTGACAGGATACAGGAAGAGAACCCTCACATTGACAAGATACAGGAAGAGAACCCTCACATTGACAGGATACAGGAAGAGAACCCTCACGTTGACACGATACAGGAAGAGAACCCTCATGAAAAGATTCACACACCACTTCATAAAAATCCTCCCCAATAGACCCCCAAAAGTGCTTAGAACTCAGACGGTAAACCATCGATGTCAGGGGCCTGTTGAGAGCTGCATCACTGCTGTGGACAGCTCCTGCAGAGTAATGTCAGTGTCCCTAAAATCTATATAGTATGTTTAAGTTGGAAGTAGACGCCTAAGTGTTTTGGTCCTTTCGTTTAAACCAATTAGGGGAGCGGTGGTAGGGTTAGGAGAAAATAATGAAGGAAAATATATTAAAATTATGAAAATATATACAGTACCAATCAATAGTTTGGACACCCCTACTCAATCAAGGGTACTATTTCTGCATTGTAGAATAATAGTGAAGACATCAACACTATGAAATAACACATATGGAATCATGTAGTAACCAAAAAAAGTGTTTAACAAATCAAATTAGCCACCCTTTGTCTGGATGACACAATTTTAACCGCACACTTGTCGTTTGATGGATTTTATAATGTCGTATGTTTTTCCCTCAACAACACTTTCCATCAATTTGTATAGCCTGAGGGTCTGCTATACAAATTGATGGAAACAACAAGTGTGCCGTTAAAATTGAAAAAAAAAACACACATTTCTTTCCACATTCCATCTACACGCCGTTGCCATAGAGCACACAAAAACTATACATGCCTTGGCCTAAACATCAGCGCCACAGGTAACTTTAAACAAAGCTGTGAACAATCTGAGAGACAAGGCAAGAAGGGCCTTCTACGCAATCAAAAGTAAAATTTGACATACAAATTAGGATCCTGGCTAAAAATACCAAAAATTCACAAAATGGGACAAACACCAAATTGAGACTCTGCATGTAGAATTCTGCAAAAGTATCCTCCGTGTAAAATGTAAAACGCCAAATAATGAATGCAGAGAAGAATTAGGCCGATACCAGCTAATTATCAAAATCCAGAAAGAGCTGTTCAATTCTTCAACCATCTAAAAGGAAGCGATTCACATAACTTACATTAAGACTTTGTAGGTGATGGCTTTGTAATGTAAGTTATGTGAATCGCTTCCTTTTAGATGGTTGTAGAATTGAACAGCTCTTTTCTGGATTTTGATAACTTGTAGAGAGATTAATTTGTAGAAGAGTCCCTTAAGCAAGCTGGTCCTGGGTCTCTGTTTACAAACACAAACAGACCACACAGAGCCCCAGGACAGGAACACAATTAGACCCAACCAAATCATGAGAAAACAAAAAGATAATTACTTGTCACATTGGAAAGAATTAACAAAAAAACAGAGCAAACTAGAATGTTATTTGGCCTTGAACAGAGAGTACAAAGTGACAGAGAACCTGACCACTGTGACTGACCCAAACTTAAAGAAAGCTTTGACTATGTACAGACTCTCAAGAGAAAACAGGCTATGTGCACACTGCCCACAAAATGAGGTGGAAACTGAGCTGCACTTCCTAACCTCCTGCCAAATGTACAAACACCATTGTAAATACAACCCATATTTATGTTTATTTATTTTACATTTTGAACTTTAACTATTTCCACACTGCTACAATAGTGTATTTAGCCAGAATATGAATATTGAGAGAGAAACAGAGAGATATTTGCTTTGGCAGATTGCGAGAGAGAGAGCGAGAGAGCGAGAGAGCGAGAGAGAGAGAGAGAGAGAGAGAGAGAGAGAGAGAGAGAGAGACATAAAGAGATAGAGAGAGAGACAGAGCCATAGAGAGGGAGAGAGAGAGAGAGAGAGAGAGAGAGAGAGAGAGAGAGAGAGAGAGAGAGAGAGATAGAGGGAGAGAGAGAGACAAAGAGAGAGAGACAGAGACATAAAGAGAGTGAGAGAGAGAGATATTTAAAGAGAGAGAGAGATACATAAAGAGAGAGAGAGAAAGACATAGAGAGACAAAAGAGAGAGAGAGAGAGAGAGAGAGAGAGAGAGAAAGAGAGCAAGACATAAAGAGAGACAAAGAGAGAGAGAGACAGGAACAAAAAGAGAGAGAGAGGGACATAATTAAAGAGAAAGAGAGAGAGAGAAAGAGAGACAGGGAGAGAGAGACAAAGAGAGAGAGAGAGAGAGACAGACATAAAGAGAGTGAGAGAGAGACATTAAGAGAGAGATAAAGAGAGGGAGAGATACATAAAGAGAGAGAGATACATAAAGAGAGAGAGAGACAGAGACATAAAGTGAGAGATAGAGACAAAGAGAGAGAGAATAAAGAGAGAGAGAGAGAGACAGAGACATAAAGAGAGAGAGCGAGACAAAGAGAGAGAGAGAGAGACATAAAGAGAGAGAGACAGAGCCATAAAGAGAGAGAGATAGAGAGAGAGAGACAAAGAGAGAGAGACATAAAGAGAGAGAGACAGAGCCATAGAGAGAGAGAGAGAGACATAAAGAGAGAGACAGAGCCATAAAGAGAGAGAGAGACAAAGAGAGAGAGACATAAAGAGAGAGAGACAGAGAGAGAGACAGAGAGAGAGACAGACAGAGACATAAAGAGAGAGAGCGACACAAAGAGAGAGAGACATAAAGAGAGAGAGACAGAGCCATAAAGAGAGAGAGAGAGAGACAGAGAGAGACAGACAGACAGAGAGACAGAGACAGAAAAAAAGAGAGAGAAACAGAGACATAGAGAGAGAGACAAAGAGAGAGAGACAGACAGAGAGAGAGACAAAGAGAGAGAGACAGACAGAGAGAGAGATACATAAAGAGAGAGAGACAGAGACAGAGAGAGAGAGACATAAAGAGAGAGAGAGAGCGAGAGAGAGAGAGAGACAAAGAGAGAGAGCCATAAAGAGAGAGAGAGAGACAAAGAGAGAGAGCCATAGAGAGAGAGAGACAAAGAGAGAGAGACATAGAGAGAGAGCAAGACAAAGAGAGAGAGACATAAAGAGAGAGCGAGACAAAGAGAGAGAGACATAAAGAGAGAGAGAGACATTAGAGAGAGAGAGAGAGAGAGAGAGAGAGAGAGAGAGAGAGAGAGAGAGAGATATACGGGGACATAAAGAGAGAGAGACAGAGAGACATAAAGAGAGAGAGAGAGAGACAAGGACATAAAGAGAGAGAGAGACAAAGAGAGAGAGACAAAGAGATAGAGAGAGAGCGACAGAGCCATAAAGAGAGAGAGAGAGACAAAGAGAGAGAGACATAAAGAGAGAGAGAGACAGAGCCATAAAGAGAGAGAGAGAGAGATAAAGAGAGAGACAGACAAGAGAGACAGAAAAAAAAGAGAGAGAGAGAGAGACAGAGACATAAGAGACAGAGACATAAAGAGAGACAGAGACAAAGAGAGAGAGAGACAGAGACATAAAGAGAGACAGAGACAAAGAGAGAGAGAGAGAGAGACATAGAGAGAGAGATAGAGACATAAAGAGAGACAGAGACATAAAGAGAGACAGAGACATAAAGAGAGACAGAGACAAAGAGAGAGAGAGAGAGAGAGAGAGAGAGAGAGAGAGAGAGAGAGAGACATAAAGAGAGACAGAGACATAAAGAGAGACAGAGACAGGCTTGGTTGCATGTCTGTCGAGTTGCCAGAGAAACAGAAAGCCGAAGGAGCCATAGCCCAGGCCAGTCAAGACCCCTTGAGGGAAGGCCCTTGGACGACCCACACAGGAACACCGGAAGCTATTTGGAAGTACTTCAAACCAGGGACTTCTGTCTCTTTGCCATGGCTGGAGGGGGTTATGTGACTGGAGGGGGCAGGGTTTGTTTCTGTGTGTGTGTGTGTGTGTGTGTGTGTGTTGCATTATAAAAACCCTCAGCCATAGCTTGGCTTGTTTCTTATTCTATATTGGAATCAGAAGACAACTTATTCTGTATGAATATGAACCAAAACCATATCACAGCCTTGGACACTCTACATTGTCACAGTGGTTATCCTATGGGTTTGTGTACTATGTCATGGTGGTTATCCTATGGGTTTGTGTACTATGTCATGGTGGTTATCCTATGGGTTTGTGTACTATGTCATGGTGGTTATCCTATGGGTTTGTGTACTATGTCATGGTGGTTATCCTATGGGTTTGTGTACTATGTCATGGTGGTTATCCTATGGGTTTGTGTACTATGTCATGGTGGTTATCCTATGGGTTTGTGTACTATGTCATGGTGGTTATCCTATGGGTTTGTGTACTATGTCATGGTGGTTATCCTATGGGTGTGTGTTCTATGTCATGGTGGTTATCCTATGGGTGTGTGTACTATGTCATGGTGGTTATCCTATGGGTGTGTGTACTATGTCACAGTGGTTATCCTATGGTTTGTGTAAATGTCACAGTGGTTATCCTATGGGTGTGTGTACTATGTCACGGTGGTTATCCTATGGGTGTGTGTACTATGTCACAGTGGTTATCCTATGGTTTGTGTACAATGTCACAGTGGTTATCCTATGGTTTGTGTACTATGTCACGGTGGTTATCCTATGGGTGTGTGTACTATGTCACGTTGGTAATCCTATGGGTGTGTGTACTATGTCACGGTGGTTATCCTATGGGTGTGTGTACTATGTCACAGTGGTTATCCTATGGTTTGTGTACAATGTCACAGTGGATATCATATGGGTGTGTATACTATGTCACAGTGGTTATCCTATGGTTTGTGTACAATGTCACAGTGGTTATCCTATGGTTTGTGTACAATGTCACAGTGGATATCCTATGGGTGTGTGTACTATGACACAGTGGTTATCCTATGGTTTGTGTACAATGTCACAGTGGTTATCCTATGGTTTGTGTACTATGTCACAGTGGTTATCTTATGGTTTATGTATAATGTCACAGTGGTCATCCTATGGGATTTTACAGGACAATAAATATGTACCACTCTCAGCATTGGAATAGCTACAAGGTTTTCAACCAATGTGGTGTTTCAAACTGCTACCAAACTACACAGACATAGAGAGAAGCTTAATTAAATATTAATTCAATATTCTCACATTCTCCTCACTCTCTCCTCACCTGCTTCTCAAAACCCATTGGAGGAGAAGGTCAGTGAGGAGAGACCTTTGGCTTTTTCATCCAATGGGGTTTTGAAAAGGAGGGGAGGAGAGAGGATGCGAGGAGCATTCAATCGAGTTTTCCCAGAGAAGGCAACCGGGTCTCTCTGTACTGCCAATTCTACTACTCAAACAGTAAGAGATCTTTGAAACCATTACCCAAGAAGACACAAAGATGGCAGTTTATTTTGACCAGATCAGAAGAGGTATATAGGTGACAAATCTCACGACATGACACGTGAAACTAAACTAGGTAGCATCTGATCTGCCAGTGGGAGAGCAGTTTTCAGTGGGCAGCGGTTTCTTACATTCGTACCCCAGGTAATCTTAGGTTTTATTACATACAGTCGGGAGGAACTATTGGATATAAGAGCAACGTCAACTCACCATCATTACGACCAGGAATATGACTTTCCCGAAGCGGATCCTCTGTTTTGCCCACCACCCAGGACAATGGATCGGATCCCTGCCGGTGAACCAAAACAACGACGCCGTAAAAGGGGCAGACGGAGCGGTCTTCTGGTCAGGCTCCGGAGACGAGCACATCGCACACCGCTCCAGAGCATACTACTCGACAATGTCCAGTCTTTTGACAACAAGGTAGATGAAATCCGAGCGAGGGTAGCATTCCAGAGAGACATAAGAGACTGTAACTTTCTTTGCCTCACGGAAACATGGCTCACTCGAGACACGCTATCGGAGTCGGTACAGCCAGCTGGTTTCTTCACGCATTGCGCCAACAGAAACAAGCATCTTTCTGGTAAGAAGAGGGGCGGGGAGGTATGCCTTACGATTAACGAGACGTGGTGTGATCATAACAACATACAGCAACTCAAGTCCTTCTGTTCACCTGACGTAGAATTCCTCACAATCAAATATCGACGGCATTATCTACCAAGAGAATTCTATTCGATTATAATCACAGCCGCATATATCCCCCCCCCCCAAGCAGACACATCGATGGCCCTGAACAAACTTTATTTGACTATGTAAACTGGAAACCACATATCCTGAGGCTACATTCATTGTAGCTGGGGATTTTAACAAGGCTAATTTGAAAACAAGACTCCCTAAATTCTATCAGCACATCGATTGTGCAACCAGGGCTGATAAAACCCTGGATCATTGTATTATAACTTCTGCGATGCATATAAGGCCCTCCACCCACCTGCTTTCGGTAAAGCTGACCACGACTACATTTTGTTGCTCCCAGCCTATAGACAGAAACTCAAAACAAGAAATTCCCGCGCTCAGGTCTGTTCAACGCTGGTCCGACCAATCTGATTCCACGCTTCAAGATTGCTTCAATCACGTGGATTGGGATATGTTTGGGTCAAACAACAACATTGACGAACATGCTGATTCGGTGAGCGAGTTTATTAGCAAGTGCATTGGCGATGTCGTACCCACAGCAACTATTAAAACATTCCCAAACCAGAAACCGTGGATTAATGGCAGCATTCGCATGAAACTGAAAGCGCAAATCACTGCTTTTAACCTGTTTGGGGTAGGGGGCAGCATTTTCACTTTTGGATAAATAGCATGCCCAAACTGAACTGCCTCCTACTCTGTCCCAGATCCTAACACTCTGAAGTTTCTAAAACTGTTTGAATCATGTCTGTAAGTATAACAGAACTTATTTAGCAGGAAGACCCGAGGACAAACCATTCAGATTTTATTTTAAGTCACTGTCTTTTCAATATGTTTTCATAGGGAATCCAGAATTCTAATCAACTTTCCTGCAGTTCCTACCGCTTCCACTGGATGTCAAAAGTTTGTAGAAATTGGTTGAGGATTTTACTTTGTGTAATGAAGAAGTACCATAGCTCAGAACCTATTGATAGCGCGTAACCAGAAAAGTAGCGTCAGTTTGTTTTGCTCCTGTATTGAACACAGATCATCCCGTCTTCAATTTTATCGATTATATACATTTAGAAATACCTAAATTTGTATTTAGAAAGTAGTTTGAAATGTTTGGCAAAAATTACAGGTAACTTTTGAGATATTTTGTAGCGACGTTGCGTAAGTTGGAAGCGGTGTTTTTCTGGATCAAACGCGCCAAATAAATGGACATTTTGGATATATATCGACGGAATTAATCAAACAAAAGGACCATTTGTGATGTTTATGGGACATATAGGAGTGCCAACAAAAGAAGCTCGTCAAAGGTAAGGCATGATTTATATTTTATTTCTGTGCTTTGTGTCCTGCCTGCAGAGTTGATATATGCTACTCTCATTGTTTACTGTTGTGCTATTATCAGATAATAGCATCTTATGCTTTTGCCGAAAAGCCTTTTTGAAATCTGACATGTTGGCTGGATTCACAATGAGTGTAGCTATAATTTGCTATCTTGCATGTGTAATTTAATGAACGTTTGACTGGGGCCCCACAAGGGTGCGTTCTGAGCCTTCTCCTGTACTCCCTGTTTACCCACGTTCCTCAGCGTACACATCACAGACAAACTGAATTGGTCCACCCGCACAGACAGTGTGGTGAAGAAGGCGCAGCAGCGCCTCTTCAACCTCAGGAGGCTGAAGAAATTCGGCTTGTCACCAAAAACAGATGCACAATCGAGAGCATCCTGTCGGGCTGTATCACCGCCTGGTACGGCAACTGCTCTGCCCACAACCGTAAGGCTCTCAAGAGGGTAGTGAGGTCTGCACAACGCAGGACACAATCAGGTGATTGAGTCCAGGTAAGTCCAATAATTTGCTGATGTGTGTGACGAGGGAAGGCCGGTGTGCGTAATGATGGTGGAAGGAGTGCGTAATGCAGCGCAGCCTGGCCCCCTCGAGCGCCAGGGGGGAAGAGCGGGAGCAGGTGTGACAGTACCACACGGGTCCCACCTGGGTGAGCCTGAACAACGCTGCAGAAGAGAAGCAGGTACGGGGGAGTTGACATTGCATTTAGAACTGACATGCAACAGGACAGGAACAGCATCAGAACTGGGAAACCCAAAGACAGACAACAATCACTGCAGCAGTGGGGAGCAGAGCTGGGGAACTGACGCATATAGGGGAGGAAATAAACAGGTGATCGAGTCCAGGTGAGTCCAATATCGCTGATGTGCGTGATGAGGGAAGGCATGTGTGCGTAATGATGGTGGCAGGAGTGCGCAATGCTGGGGAGCCTAGCTCCCTCGAGCGGCCAGGGGAGAAGAGCGGGAGCAGGAGTGACACATTGTTCTTCAACTGTAGTGTATGATATACCATATTCTAGCTTTGAGTCTGTACTTTTATCCAATGGAAGAAACACAATTAAGAAAAACACATTTTGATACATAAGACTGAATGGAGCTGGTCGTTCACATATGGTGAGCAATATGTTTGGAACATCGAATAGCAATACAAATCACAGTATGGAATTGCAACACATATAGAATCGTGAGAATCGCAATACATATTGCATTGGCACCTAAGTATGGTGATAATATTGTATAGTGGGGTCCCAGCCCGAATCCCTTTAGTGCACTAGCCAATGGGCCCATTGGTCAAAAGTAGTGCACTATATAGGTATTGGGATGCCCTTTCGTACATATCCAGAGAGCCTCTCCCTTCTCTTCCATCACTCTCTCATTCTCCCCAATGATCAGGACAAATCCAAGGTAACAGTATGATGCGGACACTGTTCTCATTAACAAAAAGGTAAGCCAAAAAAATAAAAGCTATGATTGTGAAGTTAAACAATCCATACAACTCTATGTACAAGTAATTTGGCACAATAACTCACATCTCAGTAATACCAATATCCTGGAAGAACAAGTAATAGAGAGGGAGGGATAAAACAGAGGGAAGAAAAATCCTATCTGAGAGATTCATTGGCAGCATCCAACCGAGGCTGTGCTGGGTTCAGCGTGTGCGCGCCATGTGTGTGTGTGTGTCTGCGTGCATTGGATTCCATGGCTCCCTCCCTCGCCCCTATCTTACCCACTCGTCTCTTGTTCTAAAGTAAAGAATGGCTCAGTTCCAAACAGCACCCTGTTCCCTATATAGTGCCCTACTTTTGACCAGGGCCCATAGGGAATATATAGGGAATAGGATTCAATTTTGGACGAGCCCATGTCTGTGATACTTGACTAGGAGGAATCTGGAGTCGTTGCAGGGTTCTTTTGTACTTAGCGTTTGCTGCGCTGCACAGAGAACCCATGTGTCAGTGCCAAAACGGGGCTTTATTTCTTTACCCCTCCCTCCTCTCCTCTTCACTCCTCCCCCCCTCGCTCCTTTATCTCTGTCCTTTGCCCATCCCCCCCATCCCAAGTGCAAACCACTGAATCAGAAATTGTTCCCACTTTTTCCTCTAAAGGGTACAGAGAAAGAGATGTATTCAACGTAACCCTGCGATAGTTAGTGTACAGAGCCATAAATAGAGGATTTTTGGATATTGGGGGGGGGTTGAGATTTTCGGAAACCCATTATATCAGCTTTTTTCTGCTAAATGGACTCGGAGGCCTGGGCCTTTGTGAGAAGAAAAGACGACCTAAACTGACATTCAGAAGGATTGTGGTTGATTGTGGTCGATTGTGGTCAGGAATAGATAAAAGGATATTCTAACATCTCTGAACATCCTGAATCACTAAAAGGGGCTTCCTTTTATTCAACAACCTAACAAGCTTCCAGATCCGCCAGTCAGCCAGACTCTTCCAGATCCGCCGGTCAGCCAGACTCTTCCAGATCCGCCGGTCAGCCAGACTCTTCCAGATCCGCCGGTCAGCCAGACTCTTCCAGATCCGCCGGTCAGCCAGACTCTTCCAGATCCGCCGGTCAGCCAGACTCTTCCAGATCCGCCGGTCAGCCAGACTCTTCCAGATCCGCCGGTCAGCCAGACTCTTCCAGATCCGCCGCTCAGCCAGACTCTTCCAGATCCGCCGGTCAGCCAGACTCTTCCAGATCCGCCGGTCAGCCAGACTCTTCCAGATCCGCCGGTCAGCCAGACTCTTCCAGATCCGCCGGTCAGCCAGACTCTTCCAGATCCGCCGGTCAGCCAGACTCTTCCAGATCCGCCGGTCAGCCAGACTCTTCCAGATCCGCCGGTCAGCCAGACTCTTCCAGATCCGCCGGTCAGCCAGACTCTTCCAGATCCGCCAGTCAGCCAGACTCTTCCAGATCCGCCAGTCAGCCAGACCCTTCCAGATCCGCCAGTCAGCCAGACCCTTCCAGATCCGCCAGTCAGCCAGACCCTTCCAGATCCGCCAGTCAGCCAGACCCTTCCAGATCCGCCAGTCAGCCAGACCCTTCCAGATCCGCCAGTCAGCCAGACTCTTCCAGATCCGCCAGTCAGCCAGACTCTTCCAGATCCGCCAGTCAGCCAGACTCTTCCAGATCCGCCAGTCAGCCAGACTCTTCCAGATCCGCCAGTCAGCCAGGATCTGCCAGTCAGCCAGGATCTTCCAGAACCGCCAGCCAGCCAGAATCTGCAGGATCCAACTACCTGCTTGAGCTTCCTCTCAGTGCTGAGCTTCCTCTCAGTGCTGGGCTTCCTCTCAGTGCTGGGCTTCCTCTCAGTGCTGGGCTTCCTCTCAGTGCTGGGCTTCCTCAGTGCTGGGCTTCCTCTCAGTGCCGAGCTGCCCCTCAGTCCCGAGCTGCCCCTCAGTCCCGAGCTGCCCCTCAGTCCAGTGGGGTTCTGGGTGAGGACTACTAGGCCATGGTCGGCGGCGAGGG
Organism: Oncorhynchus masou masou; assembly: GCF_036934945.1. NCBI lineage: Eukaryota > Metazoa > Chordata > Actinopteri > Salmoniformes > Salmonidae > Oncorhynchus > Oncorhynchus masou. Next base: position 11,761,580 of record NC_088236.1, on the reverse strand, counting down.
TGGACTATCCAAGGACACGAGGAGGAGGGACTAAGACATTGATAGAGTGGGGTCCACGTCCTGCGCCGGAGCTGCCACCATGGACAGACGCCCACCCGGACCCTCCCCTATTGTTTTGATGTGTGTCCGGGAGTCCGCACCTTAGGGGGAGGGGGGGGTTCTGTCGTGCCCTGGTCGAAATATCTTGTGTTTGTCTTTATTTATTTGGTCAGGCCAGGGTGTGACATGGGTTTATTGTGGTGTGTTTTGTCTTGGGGTTTTGTTAGGTATTGGGTGTGTGGTTTAGTGGGGGTATCTAGCATAGTCTATGGCTGTCTGGAGTGGTTCTCAATCAGAGGCAGGTGTTTATCATTGTCTCTGATTGGGAACCATATTTAGGCAGCCATATTCTTTGAGTATTTTGTGGGTGATTGTTCCTGTCTCGGTGTTTGTGTTCACCAGATAGAATGAACGTGAAAACCTATGCAGCCTTTGTTTTGTTCGTTATTTCATGTCTAGTTAATTTATTAAAGAACATGAATAACTACCACGCTGCATTTTGGTCCGCTTCTCTTCCACCAGACGAAAGCCGTTACACTTGTCCTGCGTTGCATATAATCGATGCGGTGACTGTTATTTTATCATTGAATCAAAGCCTACTTCGCCAAACAGGTGATTTAACAAGCACATTCACAAAAAAAGCACTGTTGTTGCACCAATGTACCTAACCATAAACACCAATGCCTTTCTTAAAAATCAATACACAAGTATATATTTTAAAAACAGCATATTTAGTTAATAATGCCTGCTAACATTCATTTCTTTTAACTAGGGAAATTGTGTCACTTATCTTGCGTTCTGTGCAAGCAGAGTCAGGGTATTTGCAACAGTTTGGGCCACCTGGCTCGTTGCGAACTGTGTGAAGACCATTTCTTCCCGAAAAAAAGACCGTAATTAATTTGCCAGAAATTTAAATAATTATGACATAACATTGAAGGTTGTGCAATGTAACAGCAATATTTAGACTTAGGGATGCCACCCGTTAGATAAAATATCGAACACTTCTGTATTTCACTGAAATAATAAACGTTTTGTTTTCGAAATGATAGTTTCCGGATTCGACCATATTAATGACCTAATGTTCGTATTTCTGTGTGTTATTATATTAGAATTAAGTCTATGATTAACAGAGCAGTCTGACTGAGCGGTGGTGGGCAGCAGCAGGCTCGTAAGCATTCATTTAAACACACTTTCCTGCATTTGCCAGCAGCTCTTCACTGGTGCTTCAAACATTGCGCTGATTATGACTTCAAGCCTATCAACTCCCGAGATTAGGCTGGCAATACTAAAGTACCTATTAGAACATCCAGTAGTCAAAGGTATATGAAATACAAATGGTATAGAGAGAAATAGTCCTATAATTAGTACAACGTCTTACCTGGGAATATTGAAGACTCATGTTAAAAGGAACCACCAGCTTTTATATGTTCTCATGTTCTGAGCAAGGAACTGAAATGTTAGCTTTTTTACATGGCACATATTGCACCTTTACTTTCTTCTCCAACACTTTGTTTTTGCATTATTTAAACCAAATTGAACATCTTTAATCATTTATTTTAGACTGAATTCATTTAATAGATGTATTATATTAAGTTAAAATAAGTGTTCATTCAGTATTGTTGTGATTGTCATTATTACAAATATATGTATAAAAATCAGCCGATTAATCAGTATCGGCATTTTTTGGTCCTCCAATGATCGGTATCGGTATCGACGTTGAAAAATCATAAATCGGTTGACCTCTATCCACAACTAGTCAATTTATTCCACACGTCTGACTTCCCCTTTACCTCCTGAGCAACCAGTAAACATGCCCCCATTTCGAGTTTATTTGTCACGTCCTCTGCATCCAATTTGCTGTCATGCGATGCATGAAGTACATGTGTCATGTAAAGAGAACAAAGGTTGAGGGAATAGGCTATGTTTTTCCTCAACAAATGTGGGATTTCAGTTACAGAACGTTTCAGTCAGAAATGGCTGTCATTATGGTATAGCTTCAGTAAAACCGAGTTCTGTCGTGGTCATTGCAGCGTGGAGGAGAGACAACGGTCTGAGCACAACCTAATCAATTGCGATCGGACTCCCTCTAGTCATTTCTGTGATTTAATTACTTCGCCAAACAGTGTGCTTAAAGCGTCAGACAAGCTCAGTGCATATAGTTGATTTGAGGAAAAAACTTAGGATGTGTTTATATTAGTCAAACAAACACGTACAATTATTTGTACCAATCGATTGGTCAAAAGAACAGATGACTAACTGTAAACCAGGATTTATTTATTTTTGACGGGGAGAGCCCTAATAAATAAATAAATAAATATATACACACACATTTGAAGTCGGAAGTTTACATACACTTAGGTTGGAGTCATGCAAACTCATTTTCAACCACTCCACTAATTTCTTGTTAGCAAACTATAGTTTTGGCTAGTCGGTTAGGACATCTACTTTGTGCATGACAAGTAATTTTTCCAACAATTGTTTACAGACAGGTTATTTCACTTATAATTCAATGTATCACAATTCCAGTGGGTCAGAAATTTACATACACGAAGTTGACTGTGCCTTTAAACAGCTTGGAAAATTCCAGATTCATGGCTTTAGAAGCTTCTGATAGGCTAATTGACATAATTTGAGTCAATTGGAGGTTTATTTGTGGATGTATTTCAAGGCCTACTTTCAAACTCAGTGCATTTTTGGGAACATGGGAAAATCAAAATAAATCAGCCAAGACCCCAGAAAAAATGTGTAGACCTCCACAAGTCTGGTTCATCCTTGGGAGCAATTTACAAACGCCTGAAGGTACCACATTCATCTGTACAAACAATAGTATCCAAGTAAAAAGAGCAATAGGACCACGCAGCCGCCATACCACTCAGGAAGGAGACGCGTTCTGTCTCCTAGAGATTAATGTACTTTGGTGCAAAAAGTGCAAATCAATCTCAGAACAACAGCAAAGGACCTTGTGAAGATGATGGAGGAAACATGTACAAAAGTATCTATATCCTCATTAAAACAAGTCCTATATCGACATAACCTGAAAGGCTACTCATCAAGGAAGAAGCCACTGCTCCAAAACTGCCATAAAAAAGCCAGACTACGGTTTGCAACTGCACATGGGGACAAAGATCGTACTTTTTGGAGAAATGTCCTCTGGTCTGATGAAAAAAAATAGAACTGTTTGGCCATAATGACCATCGTTATGTTTGTAGGAAAAAGGGGAGACTTGCAAGCTGAAGAACACCATCCCAACCGTGAAGCACGGGGGTGGCAGCATCATGTTGTGGGGGTGCTTTGCTGCAGGAGGGACTGGTGCACTTCACAAAATAGATGGCGTCATGAGGATGGACAAGTATGTGGATATATTGAAGCAACATCTCAAGACATCAGTCAGGAAGTTAAAGCTTGGTTGCAAACAGGTCTTACAAATTAACAATGACCCCAAGCATACTTCCAAAGTTGTGGCAAAATGGCTTAAGGACAACAAAGTCGAGGTATTGGAGTTGCCATCACAAAGTCCTGACCTCAATCCTATAGAAAATATGTGGGCAGAACTGAAAAAGCGCGTGCGAGCAAGAAGGCCTACAAACCTGACTCAGTTACACCAGCTCTGTCAGGAGGAATGGGCCAAAATTCACCCAACTTATTGTGGGAAGCTTGTAGAAGGCTACCCAAAACGTTTGAACCAAGTTAAACAATTTAAAGGCAATGCTACCAAATATGAATTGAGTGTATGTAAACTTCTGACCCACTGGGAATGTGATGAAAGAAATAAAAGCTGAAATAAATCATTCTCTACTATTATTCTGACATTTCACATTCTTAAAATAAAGTGGTGATCCTAACTGACCTATATATATATATTTCAGTCAATAAAAAAACAAGTGCCATTTTTTTTAAATGGCATTTATTAAATCTGTAATATCAACTGGCTATATTATATCGAGGAAGCCAATCTTCATAAAGTAACCTCAGCAGTGGTGCTTGCTTGTAGAAGCCTATGGCTGTACAATTACAGTCAAGACACCTATTTTATAGAAAGAAAACATGTAATATAGCAGAATAAAATGTAACAGAATATTCTCCAAATTAAAAAAGTTGCCGGTGTGAAGTGATGCACATCTCGTGTCTGGAACAGATTGACTTCCAAGAGTGATCATTTGAAACTGGGCTTACCTTGGTGAGTTGAAAGACAAACCAAAATCTATCTTCTTTTTGACATAAGGATGTTCAATTTAGTTTATTCTGCCTGTTCTTTGAAATTTTCGAACTAATTCTAAATGGCACTAGCAGTTCGCAAAGAAGCCTAAGAGGAAAATAGACAGGAGGAAATGATTCCCAGACTACAACGCTTGTTGTCGGAACACGTTTCCCTACTTCAGTCAACCAGTCCATTTAGAATTTGTGATAAAACTGTCGTCATTTTGCAAGGAATGTAGCATCAGTTAGTCTGTTATTATAGGCATTTATTTCTGTAGGCCTAACGGGAGCTTGTGTGCACTCAGCACAGTTTGTGGAGGGAGCGGGCAGAATGCATTTGAGTGAGTGAGACATAGAAGGAAAGGGATTTAAAGGGAGAAGAACTATGTGATGCATGGTGCCCCTTACAGATAGTTGGATGGGGAGGGTCGAAGCAAATTAATTGTCATTAAGACAACATTTCAATCTCTGTTTAAAGACTAGTCCTTTTGATTACTCGACTACTCATGCCTACAATGGCGACTAGGCTGTAGCCTGTGGAAGGATCAACAGGATAAACCTTCAGAGAGAGAGAGAGAGAGAGAGAGAGAGAGAGAGAGAGAGAGAGAGAGAGAGAGAGAGAGGAACTCTGCAGGCACCGGACAAACTTATGGTCACCAAACAGACACTAACAAAAGCCCCCGGGAGCCCCAAAGCTACCACTCAGTCACCGCTACAGTGATCAAACAGCTACACTCTACACACAGAGAGAGAGACAGAGACAGAGAGACAGAGAGACAGAGAGACAGAGAGACAGAGAGACAGAGAGTCTCTGGGTAAACAGCGTGGGGTAAAGAGCACGGGGGGACAAAGGGGCCAGCGTTGCCTGGGAGAAGGAGACCCGCGGCCCCAAAAATGTCTACATCAAGGCCTGGTGGGGCTGAGGGTCAGAGGCAGGGCCACACCATGGAGAGCCATGCTCAGCGGAGGTAGGGTACAGTCCCCCAGCAGCCACCCCACAGCCCAGGGGACAGAGGCTGGACAATGGCTGGAAGCCAACAAGCAGCTGGAGCTGGGCGGAGAAAATAAGCTTTGGAGATTGAGCTTTGAGGACGAGAGAGACTGAGTGAGTGTGGGAGGGGGAAAACAAAATGAGAAAAGGAAGGATGGATGGATGAAGGCCCCCTCCCTGAATGATCTAGAAAATGCATCAGACTAAAAAACTTTTCAGCATTTAAACAACCAGAACTTTTCAGCCACACCCCCACGGCTTCAAAACTATACACGCTCTCTTCCCTCTTAACAACTATGCAAACACACACACACACACCAATAAAAAGGGGGGAGGGGCCTGGGTGGTGATGGAACAAACAGTGCTCTTGGAACTCTGCCGAGGGAAGCTATTGTGCAGCAGCGCAGTGAAGAGAGGGGGGGGGTTGCTTCAATGACTGCCTCAGTCACTGGCAGGAGAGATAAATGGCAGAAAGGTGCTCGGCCAAGGAAGGGCCGGGGTGGGGAACGGGGGAAAGATTTGGTGGGAACATAGACGTAAGGGTTTAGAGGGAACGCAGATAGCACTCAAACAGACAGGCAGGTGTCACTGAGCAGGTGAGGAGTCACCTCAGTCAAGATGGAGAAAGAAAGAGACAGAGAGAGAGGAGAAATCTAAGAGAGATGGAGAGAGAAAGAGACACAGAGAGAAAGGAGAAATAAAAGCGCAGGAGAGAGGAGAAATCTAAGAGAGATGGAGAGAGAAAGAGACACAGAGAGAAAGGAGAAATAAAAGAGCAGGAGAGAGAGACAGAAAGGAGAGCGATGGAGAGACAGAGAGAAATAAAAGAGCAGGAGAGAGACAGAAAGGAGAGCGATGGAGAGACAGAGAGAGAAATAAAAGAGAGGGAAAGAGATTCCACAGTGTGCATCACAGCAGCAAGATTTGTGACCTGTTGCCTCAAGAAAAGGGCAGCCAGTGAAGAACAAACACCATTGTAAATACAACCCATATTTATGCTTATTTATTTTCCCTTGTGTACTTTAACCATTTGTACATTGTCACAACACTGTATATATACATAACGTTATTTGTAATGTCTTTATTCTTTTGAAACTTCTGTATGTGTAATGTTTACTGTTCATTTTTATCGTTTATATCACTTATGAATATTATCTACCTCACTTGCTTTGGCAATGTTAACACATGTTTCCCATGCCAATAAAGCCCTTGAATTCAATTGAGATGGAGAGACAGAGAGAAAGGAGAAATAAAAGAGAGAATGGAGAGAGACTGTCACGACACCGGTCTACTAGCTGCCACCGATCCCTTTTCTGCTGGTTTTGTCTTATTGGTTACACCTGTTTCTTGATTAGGTTTTTAGTTGGGCTGTTTAAGCCGATAAAGCCCGCCTGCTCTTTGTGTGGGTTTATTTTTCCTTTGTTTGTGTGTGGTAGTGCGTTTCAGTTTTGGTTTTTCTCTGGACTGGTTCGGTCCTGGTTTTGGGACGGTCGTTTAAGTGCGCCCTGTATTGGCGTGTACTATTTTATGGAATCATGTAGTAACCAAAAAAGTGTTAAACAAACCTAACATATTTTAGTGGTAGATTCTTCAAAGTAGTCACCCTTTGCCTTGATGACAGCTTTGCACACTCTTGGCATTCTCTCAACCAGCTTCACCTGGAATGCTTTTCCAACAGTCTTGAAGGAGTTCCCACATCTGCTGAGCACTTGTTGGCGGCTTTTCCTTCACTCTGCGGTCCAACTCATCCCAAACCATCTCAGTTGGGTTGAGGTCGGTGATTGTGGAGGTCAGGTCATCTGAGGCAGCTCTCCTTCACTCCTAGGTCAAATAGCCGTTACACAGCCTGGAGGTGTGTTGGGTCATTGTCTTGTTGAAAAACAATAATAGTCCCACAAAGTACAAACCAGATGGGATGAGGTATCGCTGCAGAAAGCTGTGGTAGCCATGCTGGTTAAGTGTGCCTTGAATTCTAAATAAATCACAGACAGTGTCACCAGCAAAGCACCCCCACACATGTGGAAATCATTTGTTCACCTACTCTGCATCTCACAAAAACACAGCGGGTGGAACCAAAAAATCTCAAATTTTGACTCATCAGACCCAAGGACAGATTTCCACCTGTCTAATGTTCATTGCTCATGTTTCTTGGCCCAAGCAAGTCTCTTCTTCTTATTAGTGTCCTTTTGTAGTGATTTCTTTACAGCAATTCAACCATGAATGCCTGGTTCACGCAGTCTCCTCTGAACAGTTGATGTTGAGATGTGTCTGTTACTTGAACCCTGTGAAGCATTTATTTGGACTGCAATTTCTGAGGCTGGTAACTCTATATGAACTTATCTTCTGCAGCAGAGGAAACTCTGGGTCTTCCTTTCCTGTGAGAGCCAGCTTCATTATATCGCTTGACGGTTTTTGCAACTGCTCTTGAAGGAACTTTCAAAGTTCTTGAAATTTTCCAGATTGACTGACCATAATGTCTTAAAGTAAAGTAATGATGGACTGTGGTAACAGGGTGGAAATATTTTCATGGTAACAGGGTGGAAATATTTTCATGGTAACAGGGTGGAAATATTTTCGTGGTAACAGGGTGGAAATATTTTCATGGTAACAGGGTGGAAATATTTTCGTGGTAACAGGGTGGAAATATTTTTGTGGTAGCAAGGTGGAAGTCTTTTCGTGGTAGCAAGGTGGAAGTCTTTTCGTGGTAGCAGGGTGGAAGTCTTTTCGTGGTAGCAGGGTGGAAGTCTTTTCGTGGTAGCAGGGTGGAAGTCTTTTCGTGGTAGCAGGGTGGAAGTCTTTTCGTGGTAGCAGGGTGGAAGTCTTTGTGGTAGCAGGGTGGAAGTCTTTTCGTGGTAGAAAGGTGGAAGTATTTTGTGGTAGCAGGGTGAAAGTCTTTTCGTGTTGGCAGGCTGGGAGTCTTTTCGTGTTGGCAGGCTGGGAGTCTTTTCGTGTTGGCAGGCTGGGAGTCTTTTCGTATTGGCAGGCTGGGAGTCTTTTCGTATTGGCAGGCTGGGAGTCTTTTCGTATTGGCAGGCTGGGAGTCTTTTCGTGTTGGCAGGCTGGGAGTCTTTTCGTGTTGGCAGGCTGGGAGTCTTTTCGTGTTGGCAGGGTGGAAGTCTTTGTGGCAGCAGGGTGGAAGTCTTTGTGGCAGCAGGGTGGAAGTCTTTGTGGCAGCAGGGTGGAAGTCTTTGTGGCAGCAGGGTGGAAGTCTTTGTGGTAGCAGGGTGGAAGTCTTTGTGGTAGCAGGGTGGAAGTCTTTGTGGTAGCAGGGTGGAAGTCTTTGTGGTAGCAGGGTGGAAGTCTTTGTGGTAGCAGGGTGGAAGTCTTTGTGGTAGCAGGGTGGAAGTCTTTGTGGTAGCAGGGTGGAAGTCTTTGTGGTAGCAGGGTGGAAGTCTTTGTGGTAGCAGGGTGGAAGTCTTTGTGGTAGCAGGGTGGAAGTCCTTGTGGTAGCAGTGTGGAAGTCCTTGTGGTAGCAGAGTGGAAGTCCTTGTGGTAGCAGAGTGGAAGTCCTTGTGGAAGCAGGGTGGAAGTCCTTGTGGAAGTCCTTGTGGTAGCAGGGTGGAAGTCCTTGTGGTAGCAGGGTGGAAGTCCTTGTGGTAGCAGGGTGGAAGGCCTTGTGGTAGCAGGGTGGAAGGCCTTGTGGTAGCAGGGTGGGAGTCTTTGTGGTAGCAGGCTGGGAGTCTTTGTGGTAGCAGGCTGGGAGTCTTTGTGGTAGCAGGGGGGGGAGTCTTTGTGGTAGCAGGCTGGGAGTCCTTGTGGTAGCAGGCTGGGAGTCCTTGTGGTAGCAGGGTGGATGTCCTTGTGGAAGTCCTTGTGGTAGCCGGGTGGAAGTCTTTGTGGTAGCAGGGTGGAAATATTTTCGTGGTAGCAGGGTGGAAGTCTTTTCGTGGTAGCAGGGTGGAAGTCTTTTCGTGGTAGCAAGGGTGGAAGTCTTTTCGTGGTAGCAGGGTGGAAGTCTTTTCGTGGTAGCAGGGTGGAAGTCTTTTCGTGGTAGCAGGGTGGAAGTCTTTTCGTGGTAGCAAGGTGGAAGTCTTTTCGTGGTAGCAAGGTGGAAGTCTTTTTGTGGTAGCAAGGTGGAAGTCTTTTCGTGGTAGCAAGGTGGAAGTCTTTTCGTGGTAGCAAGGTGGAAGTCTTTTCGTGGTAGCAGGGTGGAAGTCTTTTCGTGGTAGCAGAGTGGAAGTCTTTACATGGTAGCAGGGTGGAAGTATTTTAGTGGTAGCAGGGTGAAAGTCTTCGTGGTAGCAGGGTGGAAGTCTTTTCGTGGTAGCAGGGCGGAAGTATTTTAGTGGTAGCAGGGTGAAAGTCTGTGGTAGCAGGGTGGAAGTCTTTTCGTGGTAGCAGGATGGAATTCTTTGTGGTAGCAGGGTGGAAGTCTTTTTGTGGTAGAAAGGTGGAAGTATTTTGTGGTAGCAGGGTGAAAGTCTTTTCGTGGTAGCAGGCTGGAAGTCTTTTCGTGTTGGCAGGCTGGGAGTCTTTTCGCGTTGGCAGGCTGGGAGTCTTTTCGCGTTGGCAGGCTGGGAGTCTTCTCGCGTTGGCAGGCTGAGAGTCTTTGTGGCAGCAGGGTGGAAGTCTTTGTGATAGCAGGGTGGAAGTCCTTGTGGTAGCAGGGTGGAAGTCTTTGTGGTAGCAGGGTGGAAGTCTTTGTGGTAGCAGGGTGGAAGTCTTTGTGGTAGCAGGGTGAAAGTCTTTGTGGTAGCAGGGTGGAAGTCTTTGTGGTAGCAGGGTGGAAGCCTTTGGTGGTAGAAAGTTGGAAGTATTTTGTGGTAGCAGGGTGGAAGTATTTTGTGGTAGCAGGGTGGAAGTCCTTGTGGTAGCAGGGTGGAAGTCTTTGTGGTAGCAGGGTGGAAGTCTTTGTGGTAGCAGGGTGGAAGTCTTTGTGGTAGCAGGGTGGAAGTCTTTGTGGTAGCAGGGTGGAAGTCTTTGTGGTAGCAGGGTGGAAGTCTTTCTGGTAGCAGGCTGGGAGTCTTTGTGGTAGCAGGGGGGGAAGTCTTTGTGGTAGCAGGCTGGGAGTCCTTGTGGTAGCAGGCTGGGAGTCCTTGTGGTAGCAGGGTGGATGTCCTTGTGGAAGTCCTTGTGGTAGCAGGGTGGAAGTCTTTGTGGTAGCAGGGTGGAAGTCTTTGTGGTAGCAGGGTGGAAGTCTTTGTGGTAGCAGGGTGGAAGTCTTTTCGTGGTAGCAGGGTGGAAGTCTTTTCGTGGTAGCAGGGTGGAAGTCTTTTCGTGGTAGCAAGGGTGGAAGTCTTTTCGTGGTAGCAAGGGTGGAAGTCTTTTCGTGGTAGCAGGGTGGAAGTCTTTTCGTGGTAGAAAGGTGGAAGTATTTTGTGGTAGCAGGGTGAAAGTCTTTTCGTGGTAGCAGGCTGGAAGTCTTTTCGTGTTGGCAGGCTGGGAGTCTTTTCGCGTTGGCAGGCTGGGAGTCTTTTCGCGTTGGCAGGCTGGGAGTCTTCTCGCGTTGGCAGGCTGAGAGTCTTTGTGGCAGCAGGGTGGAAGTCTTTGTGATAGCAGGGTGGAAGTCCTTGTGGTAGCAGGGTGGAAGTCTTTGTGGTAGCAGGGTGGAAGTCTTTGTGGTAGCAGGGTGGAAGTCTTTGTGGTAGCAGGGTGAAAGTCTTTGTGGTAGCAGGGTGGAAGTCTTTGTGGTAGCAGGGTGGAAGCCTTTGGTGGTAGAAAGTTGGAAGTATTTTGTGGTAGCAGGGTGGAAGTATTTTGTGGTAGCAGGGTGGAAGTCCTTGTGGTAGCAGGGTGGAAGTCTTTGTGGTAGCAGGGTGGAAGTCTTTGTGGTAGCAGGGTGGAAGTCTTTGTGGTAGCAGGGTGGAAGTCTTTGTGGTAGCAGGGTGGAAGTCTTTGTGGTAGCAGGGTGGAAGTCTTTGTGGTAGCAGGGTGGAAGTCTTTGTGGTAGCAGGGTGGAAGTCTTTCTGGTAGCAGGCTGGGAGTCTTTGTGGTAGCAGGGGGGGAAGTCTTTGTGGTAGCAGGCTGGGAGTCCTTGTGGTAGCAGGCTGGGAGTCCTTGTGGTAGCAGGGTGGATGTCCTTGTGTGGAAGTCCTTGTGGTAGCAGGGTGGAAGTCTTTGTGGTAGCAGGGTGGAAGTCTTTGTGGTAGCAGGGTGGAAGTCTTTGTGGTAGCAGGGTGGAAGTCTTTTCGTGGTAGCAGGGTGGAAGTCTTTTCGTGGTAGCAAGGGTGGAAGTCTTTTCGTGGTAGCAAGGGTGGAAGTCTTTTCGTGGTAGCAGGGTGGAAGTCTTTTCGTGGTAGCAGGGTGGAAGTCTTTTCGTGGTAGCAGGGTGGAAGTCTTTTCGTGGTAGCAAGGTGGAAGTCTTTTCGTGGTAGCAAGGTGGAAGTCTTTTCGTGGTAGCAGGGTGGAAGTCTTTTCGTGGTAGCAGAGTGGAAGTCTTTACATGGTAGCAGGGTGGAAGTATTATAGTGGTAGCAGGGTGAAAGTCTTCGTGGTATCAGGGTGGAAGTCTTTTCGTGGTAGCAGGGCGGAAGTATTTTAGTGGTAGCAGGGTGAAAGTCTGTGGTAGCAGGGTGGAAGTCTTTTCGTGGTAGCAGGATGGAATTCTTTGTGGTAGCAGGGTGGAAGTCTTTTCGTGGTAGAAAGGTGGAAGTATTTTGTGGTAGCAGGGTGAAAGTCTTTTCGTGGTAGCAGGCTGGAAGTCTTTTCGTGGTAGCAGGCTGGAAGTCTTTTCGTGTTGGCAGGATGGGAGTCTTTTCGCGTTGGCAGGCTGGGAGTCTTCTCGTGTTGGCAGGCTGGGAGTCTTTGTGGCAGCAGGGTGGAAGTCTTTGTGATAGCAGGGTGGAAGTCCTTGTGGTAGCATGGTGGAAGTCTTTGTGGTAGCAGGGTGGAAGTCTTTGTGGTAGCAGGGTGGAAGTCTTTGTGGTAGCAGGGTGGAAGTCTTTGTGGTAGCAGGGTGGAAGTCTTTCTGGTAGCAGGCTGGGAGTCTTTGTGGTAGCAGGGTGGAAGTCTTTGTGGTAGCAGGCTGGGAGTCCTTGTGGTAGCAGGCTGGGAGTCCTTGTGGTAGCAGGGTGGATGTCCTTGTGGAAGTCCTTGTGGTAGCAGGGTGGAAGTCTTTGTGGTAGCAGGGTGGAAGCCTTTGGTGGTAGAAAGTTGGAAGTATTTTGTGGTAGCAGGGTGGAAGTATTTTGTGGTAGCAGGGTGGAAGTCCTTGTGGTAGCAGGGTGGAAGTCTTTGTGGTAGCAGGGTGAAAGTCTTTGTGGTAGCAGGGTGGAAGCCTTTGGTGGTAGAAAGTTGGAAGTATTTTGTGGTAGCAGGGTGGAAGTATTTTGTGGTAGCAGGGTGGAAGTCCTTGTGGTAGCAGGGTGGAAGTCTTTGTGGTAGCATGGTGGAAGTCTTTGTGGTAGCAGGGTGGAAGTCTTTGTGGTAGCAGGGTGGAAGTCTTTGTGGTAGCATGGTGGAAGTCTTTGTGGTAGCAGGGTGGAAGTCTTTCTGGTAGCAGGCTGGGAGTCTTTGTGGTAGCAGGGTGGAAGTCTTTGTGGTAGCATGGTGGAAGTCCTTGTGGCAGTAGGGTGGAAGTCCTTGTGGTAGCAGGGTGGAAGTCTTTGTGGTAGCAGGGTGGAAGTCTTTGTGGTAGCAGGGTGGAAGTCTTTGTGGTAGCAGGGTGGAAGTCCTTGTGGTAGCATGATGGAAGTCCTTGTGGTAGCAGGGTGGAAGTCCTTGTGGTAGCAGGGTGGAAGCCTTTGGTGGTAGAAAGTTGGAAGTATTTTGTGGTAGCAGGGTGGAAGTATTTTGTGGTAGCAGGGTGGAAGTCCTTGTGGTAGCAGGGTGGAAGTCTTTGTGGTAGCAGGCTGGGAGTCTTTGTGGTAGCAGGCTGGGAGTCTTTGTGGTAGCATGGTGGAAGTCCTTGTGGCAGTAGGGTGGAAGTCCTTGTGGTAGCAGGGTGGAAGTCTTTGTGGTAGCAGGGTGGAAGTCTTTGTGGTAGCAGGGTGGAAGTCTTTGTGGTAGCAGGGTGGAAGTCTTTGTGGTAGCAGGGTGGAAGTCCTTGTGGTAGCATGATGGAAGTCCTTGTGGTAGCAGGGTGGAAGTCCTTGTGGTAGCAGGGTGGAAGTCCTTGTGGTAGCAGGGTGGAAGTCTTTGTGGTAGCAGGGTGGAAGTATTTGTGGTAGCAGGGTGGAAGTCTTTGTGGTAGTAGGGTGGAAGTCCTTGTGGTGGCAGTGTGGAAGTCCTTGTGGTAGCAGGGTGGAAGTCTTTGTGGTAGCAGGGTGGAAGTATTTGTGGTAGCAGGGTGGAAGTCTTTGTGGTAGTAGGGTGGAAGTCCTTGTGGTGGCAGTGTGGAAGTCCTTGTGGTAGCAGGGTGGAAGTCTTTGTGGTTGCAGGGTGGAAGTCTTTTCGTGGTAGCAGGCTGGGAGTCTTTGTGGTAGCAGGGTGGAAGTCATTGTGGTAGTAGGGTGGAAGTCCTTGTGGTAGTAGGGTGGAAGTCATTGTGGTAGTAGGGTGTAAGTCCTTGTGGTAGTAGGGTGGAAGTCATTGTGGTAGTAGGGTGGAAGTCATTGTGGTAGTAGGGTGGAAGTCATTGTGGTAGTAGGGTGGAAGTCATTGTGGTAGTAGGGTGGAAGTCATTGTGGTAGTAGGGTTAGGTTGGAGATAACCCCTCTTTCTGGATGAGGATCTGTGTGGTCGCACTACTCTATCCTCCTCATCTCAGCTTAATAAAGATCGGAGAACAATCAGACCCGAACCTGAATGGACCTGACAACAACCAGACCTAGACCTGACCATACCCTAACAGGTCCGGGACCCGACAGCAAACAGGCCACATTGGACTTGAGTGACAAAAAATAAATAAGCTACAGGCTATGCAGAGCCATGGTCGGATCCACTCGGGTCTATCAGCTGTAGTTAAATAGACCCGATGACAATCAAAGAGGACCCAACCCAGTAATAGCCAACTTCTACAGCTCAGCCTGTTTCACAGTCCAAGGGCACCGTCCTGTTGCAGCGTAGGAACTCAGCCTGTTTCACAGTCCAAGGGCACCGTCCTGTTGCAGCGTTGTAGATCATGGGTTTTTTCTCCCCTTGTTATAGGCTTAACTAACTTATATATTTCTTCAATTAAAATTCCCAGTCAAAAAGGTCAACGCTCCCTCCCTCACTTCTTTGGATATGTCCCAAATGGCACCCTATTCCCTACATAGCCCTACTCTTCTCAAAAGCAGTGCACTAAGGAATAGGTTGTCATTTGGGACGCTGATCTTCTCCATGCCTTTCTATGGGAGGAGGATACTAGGAGAGTTGGAGTTGAAGGCGAGCTGGTTTATCTGTTCTGAGAGTTCATGACTCTGGTGTTGTAAACCTCCAGGGATCCACATTATTTGATTTGTTTTATTTAAATTATGAACAAGGAACCACTTAGCTGGCTATAACCTCTGGGGCATTTGGCCCAGCTTCACACAGAAAATAAAGGACTTGTCCAGTTGCTCCATGACGGTCACATTTTCCCCAAAAGCGATTTTGAAAAAGGGACAGGACAGCCATAGCTAAGACAGCCTGCGTCTGGAGCTAAGACAGCCTGCATCTGGAGCTAAGACAGCCTGCATCTGGAGCTAAGACAGCCTGCATCTGGAGCTAAGACAGCCTGCATCTGGAGCTAAGACAGCCTGCGTCTGGAGCTAAGACAGCCTGCGTCTGGAGCTAAGACAGCCTGCATATGGAGCTAAGACAGCCTGCATATGGAGACGGAAACTGAGGATGGGGCAGAGGACAGACATATGTATATTTATCCTTAATGAAGGACACAAATATGTATATTTATCGTTAATGAAGTTCATAAAAATGTATATTTATCCTTAATGGAGAACAGTAAAATGTATATTTATCTACTCCACTAAGCCTCGCTCAGAGCAGCTCTACTGTACTCAGACTCTCTCAGAGCAGCTCTACTCCACTCAGCCTCTCTCAGAGCAGCTCTACTGTACTCAGACTCTCTCAGAGCAGCTCTACTCCACTCAGCCTCTCTCAGAGCAGCTCTACTCCACCCAGCCTCTCTCAGAGCATCTCTACTCTACCCAGCCTCTCTCAGAGCAGCTCTACTCCACCCAGCCTCTCTCAGAGCAGCTCTACTCCACCCAGCCTCTCTCAGAGCAGATATACTCCACTCAGCCTCTCTCAGAGCAGCTCTACTCCACCCAGCCTCTCTCAGAGCATCTCTACTCCACCCAGCCTCTCTCAGAGCAGCTCTACTCCACCCAGCCTCTCTCCGAGCAGCTCTACTCCACTCAGCCTCTCTCAGAGCAGCTCTACTCCACCCAGCCTCTCTCAGAGCAGCTCTACTCCACCCAGCGTCTCTCAGAGCAGCTCTACTCCACCCAGCCTCTCTCAGAGCAGCTCTACTCCACCCAGCCTCTCTCAGAGCAGCTCTACTCCACTCAGCCTCTCTGAGCAGCTCTACTGTACTCAGACTCTCTCAGAGCAGCTCTACTCCACTCAGCCTCTCTCAGAGCAGCTCTACTCCACCCAGCCTCTCTCAGAGCATCTCTACTCTACCCAGCCTCTCTCAGAGCAGCTCTACTCCACCCAGCCTCTCTCAGAGCAGCTCTACTCCACTCAGCCTCGCTCAGAGCAGCTCTACTCCACCCAGCCTCTCTCAGAGCAGATATACTCCACTCAGCCTCTCTCAGAGCAGCTCTACTCCACCCAGCCTCTCTCAGAGCATCTCTACTCCACCCAGCCTCTCTCAGAGCAGCTCTACTCCACCCAGCCTCTCTCCAAGCAGCTCTACACCACTCAGCCTCTCTCAGAGCAGCTCTACTCCACCCAGCCTCTCTCAGAGCAGCTCTACTCCACCCAGCCTCTCTCAGAGCAGCTCTACTCCACCCAGCCTCTCTCAGAGCAGCTCTACTCCACCCAGCCTCTCTCAGAGCAGCTCTACTCCACCCAGCCTCTCTCAGAGCAGCTCTACTCCACCCAGCCTCTCTCAGAGCAGCTCTACTCCACCCAGCCTCTCTCAGAGCAGCTCTACTCCACTCAGCCTCTCTCAGAGCAGCTCTACTCCACCCAGCCTCTCTCAGAGCAGCTCTACTCCATCCAATCTCTCGCAGAGCAGCTCTACTCCACATCTCTGTGACATTATCATCCCAGGAATTGCGGAAATAGGAATTATAACGATGAGCCCAAGAGGGATATAAAAATGGAGAACTCTGGGCCAAGGGCATCTGTTGACCTGAGACATTTATATCTGGCTCTGACTTTGACCTCTCTCCCATCTGGGGAAGTGCTGCTGGATCAAAGAGGCTCTCAGTCTACGAAGGAGGAAGAGTTAGAGAGATTCTTCCTCTCCGACGATTGCATGAGCTGGACACATCTTCCTCGTCTACTCCCCAAGACGTTTACTTCTTTTCCTTGTTTCATTCATATTTCAAAATTGGAGACCACTGACCCCCTTTAGAATCCCCAGCAGTGCATGTTAGCTAGCAAGTCAGCGTTGAGTCACACAGTCCAGTGAGCATCTCTATGAGTTTACCTTGTGTTCTCCTTTGCCAGTTGCACTAAACTGTGTTGGAGAAGAATGAGGAGTGATGAAACTCCTTCTGGCGGCCATGACAGCTCCCATCTCCCCTCTAAACCGTCTGTTTGCGCTTGACTAGGTGAGCATGACAGCATAGTAGTGATGGAGATGTATCCTTAGGGACCTGTCTCTCAGAATTCCAAACGGAAGGCAGAGGACACTAACTGAGCTCTCCTGCTGTTCTTTCACCCTCTGTGTTTTTTATTTAATGTGTTTTAACTAGGCATGTCAGTTAAGAATAAATTATTAATCATGTGTAATGGGAGCACATCTTAAACGGCATCAAAATAGATATACAACAAAACACAGATCTATGGATTGTAAAAGTTGACATTTTTACTAGCCACTTTAAATAGTAATAGCTACTTGAAACATGGGGATATCATAATATGTACTGTTACCGATGTTTCAACGCAGTTCAATTCCCTAACAAGGACGGTTGAAACAAGTACACAATTCTTCTTCTTCAGGAAAATGTTCTTATCCCTAAAACACAGACGCAGTATGGCCTCACCTTTCACCACATCCACTAAAAACAATGTCCTCATGCGCACCTCACGCCAAAACATCTCAAACCAGGTGGGTGTATAGCCTAGCTGCCTGGGCCTTGTTGATTTAACATTTCCCCCTGGTCTTGGCTGAAGTTGTGTGTACCTGGCACACCACAATAACAGAACAGAGAACAGAGTGTCTTTTGTAGACATACTAGCAGCGGGTCCAGCCTGCAGTCACCATCCCTAAGCTTTGAGTACGCCTCCCTCGTTCCCTAAATCCCTACCTATGAGTGCTGCTACATGTCAGCACACTCCAGGCCATACAAATACAATCCATAAAACGGGAATCCCAATTCAAGTATCCCCAATGCCGCAGCATTGTCCTCAGTGGCCCAGCCCAGCTCACCTCTGACCACCTGCTTGCCTGACCGTCTGTCTGCCTGTCTGTCTGTCATCACTGCCACAGAGGCCTCTATTCATCCAGGGAAAGACAAAGTGTACAGCAGCCATCTCATGAATCCTGATATTTACCAGCGATATCATTTCAGGCTTTTGTGTTGTCCGTGCTTTGGTTCGTAACACAGAAACACAGTTGGGGGGGGGGGAGATCTTCTGCACAGATTCTGTCAGACTTGGACCCTGACAGTAAATCTCAGTAAGACCAAAATAAATGGTTCTCCAAAATAGGTCCAGTTGCCAGGACAACAAATATAAATTCTATCTAGACACTGTTGCCCTAGACCACACAAATAATTATACATGCCTTGGCCTAAACAGCCACGCCACAGGTAACTTTCACAAAGCTGTGAATGATCTGAGAGACAAGGGAAGAAGGGCCTTCTATGTCATCAAATGGAACATAAAACTCAACATACCAATTAGGATCTGGCTAAAAATACTTCAATCAGTTATAGAACACATTGCCCTCTATGGTTGTGTGGTCTAGGGTCGACTAACCAACCAAGAATTCACAAAACGGGGCCAACACCCAATTGAGACTCGGCATGCAGAATTCTGCAAAAATATACTTCCTGTACAAAACCCAAACAATCCATGCAGCGCAGAAATTAGAACTATGCCCGCTAGTTTTCAAAATCCAGAAGAGAGCAGTTCAATTCTACAATCACCTAAAAGGAAGTGATGCTCACACATTCCACCACAAAGCCCTCACCTATAGGGAGACAAACCTAGAGAAGAGTCCCCTCAGCCAGCTGGTCCTGGGGCTCTGTTCACAAACACAAAGAGACCTCACAGAGCCCCAGGACAGGAACACATTTAGACCCAACCAAATTATAAGAAAGCAAAAATACAACTATTTGATACTATTTGGAATGGATCAACCAAAAAAAAAGAGCAAACTCGAATGCTATTTGGCCCTAAACAGAGTACACAGTAGCAGAATACCTCACCACTGTGACTGACCCCAAATTTAATAAAATCATTGACTATGTATGAGGGTTGCACATTTTGGGAAATATTCAGAGGTGGAAACTTTCCGTGGGAATTAAGGGGAATATATGGGAATTAATATAATTCATACACATTAATATTAATACCATTTAAATGTAGATGTTTTTTGCATTGGATATATTTGCCATTTCATATGGAGACAGAAACATAAACCTTTTACCTCATCATAAGTAGACATAATTGCAAATTATTAAATCATTCCAATAGAAATAAAAATAACCATTTAGTTACGAATTTAACTTTAATTAAATGAATTGACTCTTCACATGGGATGATTTCACTGGACAACAAAATAAAGAGAATATTGAATGCAGTGGCGTGCCGTGGTTCTGGGGCCTGGGCCTTCAGTGAAGTCCTACACAGTCCCACCCAAATTAATCCACCTCTTATTACCATCATTATGATGCCATGGCTCTAGACACTATACATTTAGACAGAAATGCAGTATAACCAGGCGTTGCATCACCTTGAAATTGACATTTTTATTCAGAGAATTGCAGGGGGAGAGTACAATACCTTTTCATTGTGCAGCTTCGTTGCCCTGCGCGCCCCAAAAGTTTTCAAAAGCACCATTGTTTGTAAGTGCCCAGCCGTACTTTGGTGTCTCGTTGCTGCCTTGGTTAGACAACTCAGGTTTGCAAAGCCAGTGTGGCTCCAAACACCAAATCGATCCCTTGCAAATAATAGGCATTCCCAGCAGTACAGTTTGCAGTGCTTCTCGGAGCCTGTCTTTGTAGCGTCGGCTTTGTAGCGTCGGCGTCTACCTCTCCTGACAATGTCTAACTTTTCTTGAAAAGTTTGTCTTGAGAATGGCGTTATAATTATATCCTCGACCAAATCGATATCTTCTCCTTCCGCCATTGTGGGTTGAAAAAACAGTTTAGTAGTACGCAAATTAATTTGTTGATCAATTTCAGTTTCCTAGTTCTGAGACCTGCCCATATAGGACCTGCCTCTCAATATTGGTAATCCAATCAAAAGACGTGCAGGCACTTCGCCTGCCCTCTGGCTCCTGTGTAACACTGGAACCAGCCAGCAGGCGTACAATAGCCAACTCTAAAGCTGATTGGTTGACACAAAATTTTCATTTCCATTCACTTTAAGCTACAAGCGCCCGCACTGTTGATTCTGAAGGCCTGAGGGCAGATTTTAGACCCCTGGCAACACATGATGGCTGAATATGATTGGATAAAATATCTAACATAAAGACCAGCCCTCCAAATCTCAACCTGGGGCTGGAAGCAGTGCAACCAAGAGGAACGCTATGAAATGAAGAGTGTAACTCTTACTCTGGTGAATAATTTAATACATATTTGTGGGAAAATATATTTTAAAAATATATATATTCTGATGATGTTTAGGCCAGCAGAGAAGGCCTTACTGGCCCTGACGGCCCACCACTGATTGAATGATCCCCAATGATCCATCGCAACTCCCAAAAACGTTTTCAACATACATCTGTAAAATGATAGTCTAGAAACTAAAGCTTTGGTTGTCTTCCTCTCACGCTTCCATGTCTTCTCCCTGGACCTCCACAATGTCCACCTCTTGAACATCAAACTCTTGAGGCCTCTTCTACACTGTCACTTTCCAACCTTGTTGAGGATGGCTCATTGTCAGGCTCAAAAAGCCTCAAATGTGTCCAGATTGCCGCCTATTTTTCAACCCTTGTATTGGTCAGCCTGTTGTGTGCTTTGGTGTGTGTGTTCCCAAACAAGGACCAGTTGCCCTTTGAGACGGCTGATGTTGGTGGGATTTGTAGGATGATGGAGGAAACAGGGGAAAGAGCCTCAGATCCACAAAGTCCCTTCCACCAGGTGGCTGATGAGATATGTTGGCACGACTGCCATGTTGCATCTCCATCCCAAAGCCCTTGCTTGGAAGTGTACTCCACCAGACTGCTAAGAACCTTGCCCTCATCCAGGCCAAGGTGGCGAGACACGGTAGTGATGACACCATAGGCCTTGTTGATCTCTGCACCAGACAGGATGCTCTTGCCAGCATACTTGGGGTCCAACATGTTCGCTGCGGCGTGTATGGGCTTCAGGCAGAAGTCTTCACGCTTTTTGATGTATTTCAGAACTGCAGTTTCCTCTGCTTGGAGCAACAGTGAAATGGGCAGGGCAGCATGAATTTCTTCTCTTACATCTGCAAGCAGAGTCTGAACATCAGACAGGATGGCATTGTCTCCCTCAATCCGTCCAATGGCTACTGCTATAGGTTTCAGGAGTTTCAGACTGCTTACCACTCTCTCCCAAAATACATCATCCTGGAGGATCCTCTTGATGGGGCTGTCTATATCAGCAGACTGTGATATGGTCATTTCTTGGAGAGACTCTTTCAACTCCAGAAGACTGTCGAACATGATGACAACACCACCCCAACGGGTGTTGCTGCGCAGCTCCAATGTGGTGCTCTTATTCTTCTACATTCGCTTGGTGAAGTAGATTACTGCTATAGCGTGATGACCCTTCATATACCTAACCATTTCCTTGGGTCTCTTGTAAAATGTATCCATTGTTTTCAGTGCCTTGATGTCCTTGAGGAGCAGATTTAATGCATGAGCAGCACAGCCAATGGGTGTGATGTGAGGATAGGACTCCTACACTTTAGACCAAGCAGCCTTCATGTTCCCAGCATTGTCTGTCACCAGTGCAAATACCTTCTGTGGTTCAAGGTCATCGATGGCTGTCTTCAGCTCATCTGCTATGTAGAGACCGGCGTGTCTGTTGTCCCTTGTGTCTGTGCTCTTGTAGAATACTGGTTGAGGGGTGGAGATGATGTAGTTAATTATTCCTTGCCCACGAACATTTGACCACCCATCAGAGACGATTGCAATACAGTCTGCTTTCTCTATGATTTGCTTGACCTTCACTTGAACTCTGTTGAACTCTGCATCCAGCAAATAAGTAGATAAAGCATGTCTGGTTGGAGGGGTGCATGCTGGGTTAAGAACATACAGAAATCTCTTCCAATACACATTGCCTGTGAGCATCAGAGGTGAACCAGTTGCATACACATCTCGAGCAAGACATTCATCAGCATTTCTCTGAATACATTCCTCCATTGAGTCAAAAAAACTTCTGATTCCAGGAGGACTATGAGCTGTTGCTGTCGATAAGGTGTCTGATTCATCATTTTCACCTTGAATAGAAGTAGAGGGACTTTTATCAGAGGTTGATTGTTGTGAGCGCTGAGGGAACTTAATGCACGTGGCCAAATGATTCTGCATCTGTTTTGCGTTCTTCAAATATGATTTAGCTCAGTATTTGCAAATGTACACAGCTTTTTCTTCTACATTAGCTGCAGTGAAAAGTCTCCACACGTCAGATAGTGTCGTGGCATTTTCCTGTAAAGATTAGAAAAAAAATGTTTAGAAAACCCAAATACAATTCTATGTACAGATAAATAGTTAAGCAGTTAGATTAAACAGCTCCTTTGTAAGATAAATGTATGGAAACAGGTGAATTAACACTCCTCAGTTAGCAGGCTCAAGCAAGCTAAAACCCACATGGTAGCAAAAACTAACTAGCAGAAATTGTTAACAACATAGAAATGATTTAAACACACTTTGCTGTTGGCTATTATTTACTAGTTAACAAAAAATATCATGTATGTCATAAAATATATTCACCCCACCCAGTATTGTAATCAAAACTTACCAGAAAGCATGTAGTTGTTGGCTCAGACAGTGTAGTAGTGTGGGCTCAATAGCATCTCATTAGTGTGCAAGATCTTGAGAATCAGCTGTACATGTGATGGAAGAGTGCACTGTGCATGCAGAGGGTTATAATTCCATTGTATTGGGGATAATTTAGCCCAAATATGCCACAATACCAAGAATTGCCTTATGTGTATCCCACAAAAAAAGGTTCACTGTTATAAACTAACGTTTTTATGAATTTAAGCAAAATTCCCAGGCTTTGCTTCCCATGGGAAATTTCCGGAAATTTACCGGAAGGTTTCCGACCCAACTATGTACAGACTCACTGACCACAGACTTGTTATTAAGAGAAGACAAGCTATGTGCTCACTGCCCACAAAATGAGGTAGAAACTGAGCTGCACTTCCAGACCTCCTGACAAATGTATGGCCACATTAGCAATGGTGTAAAGTACTTAAGTAAAAATACTTTAATACTTTTTACTTTTTTTTGTATCTGTACTTAATATTTATATTTGACAACTTTTACTTTTTACTCCATACAGTTTCCCTGACCCCCAAAAGTACTCGTTACATTTCGAATGCTTAGCAGGACAGGAAAATGGTCCAATTCACACACTTCTCAGGAGAACGTCCCTGGTCATCTACTTCCTCCGACCCTCTGGATCCACTAAACACACATGGTTTGTAAATGATGTCTGACTGTTGGAGTGTGCCCCTGGCTATCCGTACGTTTAAAAGACAAGAAAATTGTGCCGTCTGGTTTGCTTAATATAAGGAATTTGAAATTATATATACTTTTACTTTTGATACTTTTAATACTTTATATTTAACCTTTATTTAACTAGGTAAGTCAGTTAAGAACAAATTCTTATTTATAGTGACGGCCTCCTGTGGGGATTGGGGCTTAAGTATATTTGAGCAATTACATTTAATTTTGATACTGACGAATATTTAAAACCAAATACTTTTAGACTTTGGCTCAAGTCGTATTTTACTGGACTATTAAATATTACTGTATTTTTCTATTAAGGTATAGTATCTTTACTCTTACTCAAGTATGACAATTGGGTACTTTTTCCACCACTGCACAATGGAGATACATATTTCTCACAGATCACATAGACCCAAAGAATTTGAAAAACAAATCAAAACATTGATAAAGGTATGTATCCGTTAGGTAAAATAGCGCAGTATGTAAATACCACCCATATTTATTGATCTGTTTATTTATGTATGTAATCACAACATCACGTTGCCATGAGAAAAGCACAGCCAGTGGAACACAAACAACACTGTAAATACCACCCATATTTATTGACCTGTTTATTTATGTATGTAATCACAGCATCACGTTGCCATGAGAATAGCACAGCCAGTGGAACACAAACAACACTGTAAATACCACCCATATTTATTGACCTGTTTATTTATGTATGTAATCACAGCATCACGTTGCCATGAGAATAGCACAGCCAGTGGAACACAAACAACACTGTAAATACCACCCATATTTATTGACCTGTTTATTTATGTATGTAATCACAGCATCACGTTGCCATGAGAATAGCACAGCCAGTGGAACACAAACAACACTGTACATACCACCCATATTTATTGACCTGTTTATTTATGTATGTAATCACAACATCACGTTGCCATGAGAAAAGCACAGCCAGTGGAACACAAACAACACTGTAAATACCACCCATATTTATTGACCTGTTTATTTATGTCCTCTACTACTTGTACTATAGCTATTTGCCCATATTTATTGACCTGTTTATTTATGTCCTCTACTACTTGTACTATAGCTATTTGCACATATTTATTGACCTGTTTATTTATGTCCTCTACTACTTGTACTATAGCTATTTGCCCATATTTATTGACCTGTTTATTTATGTCCTCTACTACTTGTACTATAGCTATTTGCCCATATTTATTGACCTGTTTATTTATGTCCTCTACTACTTGTACTATAGCTATTTGCACATATTTCAAATAGCTATAGTACAAGTAGTAGAGGACATAAATAAACAGATCAATAAATATGGGCAAATAGCTATAGTACAAGTAGTAGGGGACATACATAAACAGATCAATAAATATGGGCAAATAGCTATAGTACAAGTAGTAGAGGAAATACATAAACAGATCAATAAATATGGGCAAATAGCTATAGTACAAGTAGTAGAGGAAATAAATAAACAGATCAATAAATATGGGCAAATAGCTATAGTACAAGTAGTAGAGGAAATAAATAAACAGATCAATAAATATGGGCAAATAGCTATAGTACAAGTAGTAGAGGAAATAAATAAACAGATCAATAAATATGGGCAAATAGCTATAGTACAAGTAGTAGAGGAAATAAATAAACAGATCAATAAATATGGGCAAATAGCTATAGTACAAGTAGTAGAGGAAATAAATAAACAGATCAATAAATATGGGCAAATAGCTATAGTACAAGTAGTAGAGGACATAAATAAACAGATCAATAAATATGGGCAAATAGCTATAGTACAAGTAGTAGAGGACATAAATAAACAGATCAATAAATATGGGCAAATAGCTATAGTACAAGTAGTAGAGGACATAAATAAACAGATCAATAAATATGGGCAAATAGCTATAGTACAAGTAGTAGAGGAATAAATAAACAGATCAATAAATATGGGCAAATAGCTATAGTACAAGTAGTAGAGGAAATAAATAATCAGATCAATAAATATGGGCAAATAGCTATAGTACAAGTAGTAGAGGAAATAAATAAACAGATCAATAAATATTGGTGGTATTTACAGTGTTGTTTGTGTTCCACTGGCTGTGCTTTTCTCATGGCAACGTGATGTTGTGATTACATACATAAATAAACAGGTCAATAAATATTGGTGGTATTTACATACTGCGCTATTTTACCTAACGGATACATACCTTTATCAATGTTTTGATTTGTTTTTCAAATTCTTTGGGTCTATGTGATCTGTGAGAAATATGTATCTCTATTGTGCAGTGGTGGAAAAAGTACCCAATAGTCATACTTGAGTAAAAGTAAAGATACTGTACCTTAATAGAAAAATACAGTAATATTTAATAGTCAACCAGTAAAATACGACTTGAGCCAAAGTCTAAAAGTATTTGGTTTTAAATATACTTCAGTATCAAAAGTAAATGTAATTGCTCAAATATACTTAAGCCCCAATCCCCACAGGAGGCCGTCACTATAAATAAGAATTTGTTCTTAACTGACTTACCTAGTTAAATAAAGGTTAAATATAAAGTATTAAAAGTATCAAAGTAAAAGTATATATAATTTCAAATTCCTTATATTAAGCAAACCAGACGGCACAATTTTCTTGTCTTTTAAACGTACGGATAGCCAGGGGCACACTCCAACAGTCAGACATCATTTACAAACCATGTGTGTTTAGTGAATCCAGAGGGTCGGAGGAAGTAGATGACCAGGGATGTTCTCCTGAGAAGTGTGTGAATTGGACCATTTTCCTGTCCTGCTAAGCATTCAAAATGTAACGAGTACTTTTGGGGGTCAGGGAAACTGTATGGAGTAAAAAGTAAAAGTTGTCAAATATAAATATTATGTACAGATACAAAAAAAAGTATAAAGTATTAAAGTATTTTTACTTAAGTACTTTACACCATTGCTAATGTGGCCATACATTTGTCAGGAGGTCTGGAAGTGCAGCTCAGTTTCTACCTCATTTTGTGGGCAGTGAGCACATAGCTTGTCTTCTCTTAATAACAAGTCTGTGGTCAGTGAGTCTGTACATAGTTGGGTCGGAAACCTTCCGGTAAATTTCCGGAAATTTTCCATGGGAAGCAAAGCCTTGGAATTTTGCTTAAATTCATAAAAACGTTAGTTTATAACAGTGAACCTTTTTTTGTGGGATACACATAAGGCAATTCTTGGTATTGTGGCATATTTGGGCTAAATTATCCCCAATACAATGGAATTATCAACCCTCTGCATGCACAGCACTTTTCCATCACATGTACAGCTGATTCTCAAGATCTTGCACACTAATGAGATGCTATTGAGCCCACACTACTACACTGTCTGAGCCAACAACTACATGCTTTCTGGTAAGTTTTGATTACAATACTGGGTGGGGTGAATATATTTTATGACATACATGATATTTTTTGTTAACTAGTAAATAATAGCCAACAGCAAAGTGTGTTTAAATCATTTCTATCTTGTTAACAATTTCTGCTAGTTAGTTTTTGCTACCATGGGTTTTAGCTTGCTTGAGCCTGCTAACTGAGGAGTGTTAATTCACCTGTTTCCATACATTTATCTTATAAAGGATTTGTTTAATCTAACTGCTTAACTATTTATCTGTACATAGAATTGTATTTGTTGTTTTTTTACAATTGTTTTCTAATCTTCACAGGAAAATGCCACGACACTCTCTGATGTGTGGAGACTTTTCACTGCAGCTAATGTAGAAGAAAAGCTGTGTACATTTGCAAATACTTTCACCTTGAATAGAAGTAGAGGGACTTTTATCAGAGGTTGATTGTTGTGAGCGCTGAGGGAACTTTATGCACGTGGCCAAATGATTCTGCATCTGTTTTGCATTCTTCAAATATGATTTGGCACAGTATTTGCAAATGTACACAGCTTTTCTTCTACATTAGCTGCAGTGAAAAGTCTCCACACATCAGAGAGTGTCGTGGCATTTTCCTGTGAAGATTAGAAAACAATTGTAAAAAAACAACAAATACAATTCTATGTACAGATAAATAGTTAAGCAGTTAGATTAAACAAATCCTTTATAAGATAAATGTATGGAAACAGGTGAATTAACACTCCTCAGTTAGCAGGCTCAAGCAAGCTAAAACCCACATGGTAGCAAAAACTAACTAGCAGAAATTGTTAACAAGATAGAAATGATTTAAACACACTTTGCTGTTGGCTATTATTTACTAGTTAACAAAAAATATCATGTATGTCATAAAATATATTCACCCCACCCAGTATTGTAATCAAAACTTACCAGAAAGCATGTAGTTGTTGGCTCAGACAGTGTAGTAGTGTGGGCTCAATAGCATCTCATTAGTGTGCAAGATCTTGAGAATCAGCTGTACATGTGATGGAAAAGTGCTGTGCATGCAGAGGGTTATAATTCCATTGTATTGGGGATAATTTAGCCCAAATATGCCACAATACCAAGAATTGCCTTATGTGTATCCCACAAAAAAAGGTTCACTGTTATAAACTAACGTTTTTATGAATTTAAGCAAAATTCCAAGGCTTTGCTTCCCATGGAAAATTTCCGGAAATTTACCGGAAGGTTTCCGACCCAACTATGTACAGACTCACTGACCACAGACTTGTTATTAAGAGAAGACAAGCTATGTGCTCACTGCCCACAAAATGAGGTAGAAACTGAGCTGCACTTCCAGACCTCCTGACAAATGTATGGCCACATTAGCAATGGTGTAAAGTACTTAAGTAAAAATACTTTAATACTTTATACTTTTTTTGTATCTGTACATAATATTTATATTTGACAACTTTTACTTTTTACTCCATACAGTTTCCCTGACCCCCAAAAGTACTCGTTACATTTCGAATGCTTAGCAGGACAGGAAAATGGTCCAATTCACACACTTCTCAGGAGAACATCCCTGGTCATCTACTTCCTCCGACCCTCTGGATTCACTAAACACACATGGTTTGTAAATGATGTCTGACTGTTGGAGTGTGCCCCTGGCTATCCGTACGTTTAAAAGACAAGAAAATTGTGCCGTCTGGTTTGCTTAATATAAGGAATTTGAAATTATATATACTTTTACTTTTGATACTTTTAATACTTTATATTTAACCTTTATTTAACTAGGTAAGTCAGTTAAGAACAAATTCTTATTTATAGTGACGGCCTCCTGTGGGGATTGGGGCTTAAGTATATTTGAGCAATTACATTTACTTTTGATACTGAAGTATATTTAAAACCAAATACTTTTAGACTTTGGCTCAAGTCGTATTTTACTGGTTGACTATTAAATATTACTGTATTTTTCTATTAAGGTACAGTATCTTTACTTTTACTCAAGTATGACTATTGGGTACTTTTTCCACCACTGCACAATAGAGATACATATTTCTCACAGATCACATAGACCCAAAGAATTTGAAAAACAAATCAAAACATTGATAAAGGTATGTATCCGTTAGGTAAAATAGCGCAGTATGTAAATACCACCAATATTTATTGACCTGTTTATTTATGTATGTAATCACAACATCACGTTGCCATGAGAAAAGCACAGCCAGTGGAACACAAACAACACTGTAAATACCACCAATATTTATTGATCTGTTTATTTATTTCCTCTACTACTTGTACTATAGCTATTTGCCCATATTTATTGATCTGATTATTTATTTCCTCTACTACTTGTACTATAGCTATTTGCCCATATTTATTGATCTGTTTATTTATTTCCTCTACTACTTGTACTATAGCTATTTGCCCATATTTATTGATCTGTTTATTTATGTCCTCTACTACTTGTACTATAGCTATTTGCCCATATTTATTGATCTGTTTATTTATGTCCTCTACTACTTGTACTATAGCTATTTGCCCATATTTATTGATCTGTTTATTTATGTCCTCTACTACTTGTACTATAGCTATTTGCCCATATTTATTGATCTGTTTATTTATTTCCTCTACTACTTGTACTATAGCTATTTGCCCATATTTATTGATCTGTTTATTTATTTCCTCTACTACTTGTACTATAGCTATTTGCCCATATTTATTGATCTGTTTATTTATTTCCTCTACTACTTGTACTATAGCTATTTGCCCATATTTATTGATCTGTTTATTTATTTCCTCTACTACTTGTACTATAGCTATTTGCCCATATTTATTGATCTGTTTATTTATTTGTCTACTACTTGTACTATAGCTATTTGCCCATATTTATTGATCTGTTTATGTATTTCCTCTACTACTTGTACTATAGCTATTTGCCCATATTTATTGATCTGTTTATGTATGTCCTCTACTACTTGTACTATAGCTACATATTTATTGATCTGTTTATTTATGTCCTCTACTACTTGTACTATAGCTATTTGCCCATATTTATTGATCTGTTTATTTATGTCCTCTACTACTTGTACTATAGCTATTTGCCCATATTTATTGATCTGTTTATTTATGTCCCTCTACTACTTGTACTATAGCTATTTGCCCATATTTATTGACCTGTTTATTTATGTCCTCTACTACTTGTACTATAGCTATTTGCCCATATTTATTGATCTGTTTATTTATTTCCTCTACTACTTGTACTATAGCTATTTGCCCATATTTATTGATCTGTTTATGTATGTCCTCTACTACTTGTACTATAGCTATTTGCCCATATTTATTGACCTGTTTATTTATGTCCTCTACTACTTGTACTATAGCTATTTGCCCATATTTATTGACCTGTTTATTTATGTCCTCTACTACTTGTACTATAGCTATTTGCACATATTTTTGATCTGTTTATTTATGTCCTCTACTACTTGTACTATAGCTATTTGCCCATATTTATTGACCTGTTTATTTATGTCCTCTACTACTTGTACTATAGCTATTTGCACATATTTATTGACCTGTTTATTTATTTCCTCTACTACTTGTACTATAGCTATTTGCACATTGCTAAAGTATTGTACATGGCTGATAATAACACTTGAAATGTATATATTTTTTAAAACCTTTTTGAGTGCAATATTACTGTTCAATTCCTATAGTGTTTTGTTGATTTGTGTCTTCTCACGTTACATGCCAATAAAGCCCCTTTGAATTTACTTGAGAGAGTAGAGTGTAGAGAGAGAGAGAAAACAGAGTATTCTTGGAGACCTTTAAAGCTACAACAAAAACATTTGGTCTATTAAGCAGATTCCCAGATAGCACCTTTAGCTCCACACTGAAACCATGTTTCTATCTAGACCCAACCAGTGTGTGTTTGAGATATAGAGACGTATGAATATAAATAGAATGTCTGGGTATAGATTATACCTAGGTGAATGCAACATAGAAATCAGAAAAGCGAACATAGCTGGGCCTGTATTCTATTCAAAACACAGAAAGCACATAACATTTTTTTTCTTTCTTACGATTTACACTTTTCATTCTTGACATATTTCAAATTCCAAATTCCATATTTCAAATTCCAAATTTCATATTTCAAATTCCAAATTCCATATTTCAAATTCTAAATTCCATATTCCAAATTCCATATGTCAAATTCCAAAATGCGATCCTCTTTGATTCCACTAACTTCCTCAGTAAAAGAGGGCAAAATGCAGATCCATCAGTGCATTGACATGCTGGGGTTGAGAGTGGAAGGGACAGGTGGTGCCACCTTGATGCTGGTGACCTCCACACTCCTGGTGACGTGTGTGTGTGTCCTTCCCATAATACATCCATAGCGCTGTGGTGTCCCCTGACAAGATGAACACCAGGCTAGGGGACAAACCAGACCAGTCAGCCTGCTGATGTGGTGAACAAACGTATGGCAAGGTGTCCCACTCAACACACCAGTCTTAGGATCCTCAGGATTGATTGAATTATATTGATAAGGCTGGAGAAAACATACGAAACATACAACATTTGAGCATAAAACATAATAAACCGCTAAGGCTTATTTCCACTGCGCTCCTCTTTGGTAACAAGATGGCAGAACAGTGCAACGTAACACAAACTTCAGATCGTTCCTTTTGATTTCAAACCCTTTTTGACCGCAGCCCATCTGAAACTTTCCATAGATATTTGCCTACTTTAGAAGAGGTTGAATGTGACTTTTTGGACTCTAAATGCCCAAACATTCAGGAAATAAAGATGTTCAAAGTTGACCCATTTTGCATACTCTCCCATACCATCCAAGTCTTTATCACTAGAAAATATTAACAGTAGAGTTTGCTATAATTTAAAAGCTTACAAACAGGGTTGTCAAACTATTTGATAATTTCTTGAAAAATACAAAAACTTTGCGTATGTTGTTGCTTAGACACTAATTTATATAATCTGAGGTGTTTGTGTTGTGCATCGGTTGAGATAGTACATAACTCTTGAATACAGGGTGGGTGTCATTACAATCACAGAAATACAATTCATAGAATGGGCCTATCCCATCAAACCAATGCAATTCAGCTGGTACACCATTGATATTTTTTTACTTTCAATTACTACCACAAAGACAGCTGTCGGTCCATCCACCGTTGAATGTCAACTTAAATGGGAATGTCTATTCTAATATCTATTTCTATAATCTCAATAGGTTTCCTATGGGTTTCCTAAGTTTGACAGTATGATCTAAAACAAGTATTATTCCCATTTAAATCAACATTCTCTCTGATGTGTGGATCTCCAACCATCTTTGTGGTACCATTTGAATGTAGACATTTCAATTGCATTTCCATTTCATAACATGTATTGGCAAAAACCTGACACCCACCCTGCATTCAAGAGTTATGCTGTATCTCAACCCCATGAGGTTGACTGGTCGATTGTTTGGTCAATAGGCTGTTTTAATATATATTACAAATGTATGGCACACGAGACACACGCCTGATTCACGCCTGTCTGATTCACGCCTGTCTGATTTACGCCTGTCTGATTCACGCCTGTCTGATTCACGCCTGTCTGATTCACGCCTGTCTGATTCACGCCTGTCTGATTCACGCCTGTCTGATTCACGCCTGTCTGATTCACGCCTGTCTGATTCACGCCTGTCTGATTCACGCCTGTCTGATTCACGCCTGTCTGATTCACGCCTGTCTGATTCACGCCTGTCTGATTCACGCCTGTCTGATTCACACCTGTCTGAGTGGACTAATCCATTGGGGATGGCACACCAGTATCAGCAGTAGTACATTTAGTGTACAGTTAATTCCCATAATTTCTAATCTACAATTTTTGTTGTTTGGTTACGGCCATTTCTGTTAATGCATTCAATATATTATTATTACAGTCTTACCGTTGTCATTGTCCGAGTAGACATGTTGTTTACAGAGAGCACAGCCTAGGCTACACTTGTTTAATTATATTAACGAGTTGTCAATGTATTCATTGTGTTTTGTTTGGAGCGCTCCTGTTGTGTAAGGACACACACCTGATTTCACATAGAGGAAGGTCGAGGTTACCTGGTTACCTGGCTAGAAATGTGCCCATCTGGGGATCTGATAGTGAGTTAATACAATCAGAACTACGATCTATGGAGCTTCTCAAAGTCATCTTTTCTTCGTCTCAAACAGCAAGTAAACAAAGATTTGAAATCCACTGAGAATGACAATAGTTCATCAAAGTAGCCTACTTTACAGCTCTGTTCGATAACGACTCAGCATGAAAGGGGGAAAAAAATGTAATGCTCTGATCCGGTAGAAACATCATGAACATCATTTTATTATTATTATTATTATTTTTAAGGCTTGAGACAAAATGTTTAAGTGTCTTTGAACAGGGTATGGTAGTAGGTGCCAGGCGCACCGGTTTGAGTGTGTCAAGAACTCTGCAACGCTGCTGGGTTTTTCCACTGTCAACTAGAGGTCGACCAAATATGATTTTTCAAAGCCAATACCGATTATTGGAGGACCAAAAAAAGCTGATACCGATTAATCTGCCAATTTTTTTAAATGTATTTGTAATAATGACAATTACAACAATACTGAAAGATCACTTATTTTAACTTAATATAATACATCAATAAAATCAATTTGGCCTCAAATAAATAATGAAACATGTTCAATTTGGTTTAAATAATGCAAAAACAAAGTGTTGGAGAAGTAAAAGTTCAATATGTGCCATGTAAGAAAGCTAACGTTTAAGTTCCTTGCTCAGAACACGAAAACATGTCAAAGCTGGTGGTTCCTTTTAACAGGAGTCTTCAATATTCCTAGGTAAGAAGTTTTAGGTTGAAGTTATTATAGGAATTATAGGACAATTTCTCTCTATACGATTTGTATTTCATATACCTTTGACTATTGGATGTTCTTATAGGCACTATAGTATTGCCAGTGCAAGAGTATAGCTTCCATCCCTCTCCTCGCCCCTACCTGGGCTCGAACCAGGAACACATTGACAACAGCCACACTCGAAGCATCGTTACCCATCGCTCAACAAAAGCTGTGGCCCTTGCAGAGCAAGGGGTATAACTACTCCAAGTCTCAGAGCCAGTGACGTTTGAAACGATATTAGCGCGCACCCCGCTAACTAGCTATCCATTTCACATCGGTTACACCAGCCATTAGGCTGATAGGCTTGAAGTCATAAACAGCCCTGTGCTTGCGAAGAGCTGCTGGCAAAACGCACGAAAGTGCTGTTTAAATGAATGCTTACGAGCCTGCTGCTGCCTACCATCGCTCAGTCAGACTGCTCTATAAAATTATAGACTTAATTATAACATAATAACACAGAGAAATACGTGCCTTTGGTCATTACTATGGTCGAATCCGGAAACTATCATTTCGAAAACAAAACGTTTATTTTTTCAGTGAAATATGGAACCGTTCGGTATTTTATCTAACGGGTGGCATCCCTAAGTCTAAATATTCTTGTTACATTGCACAACCTTCAATGTATGTCACAATTACGTAAAATTATGGCAAATTAGTTCGCAATGAGCCAGGCAGCCCAAACTGTTGCATATACCCTGACTCTGCGTGCAATGAACGCAAGAGAAGTGACAATTTCACCTGGTTAATATTGCCTGCTAACCTGGATTTCTTTTAGCTAAATATGCAGGTTTAAAAATGTATACTTCTGTGTATTTATTTTAAGAAAGGCATTGTTGTTTATGGTTAGGTACAGTTGTGCAACAATTGTGCTTTTTTCGCAAATGCGTTTTTGTTAAATCATCCCCCAGCGTTGCAGCGATTATATGCAATGCAGGACACGCTAGATAAACTAGTAATATCATCAACCATGTGTAGTTATAACTAGTGATTATGATTGATTGTTTTTTATAGGATAAGTATAATACTAGCTAGCAACATACCTTGGCTTCTACTGCATTCGCGTAGCAGGCAGGCTCCCCGTGGGAGTGCAACGAGAGGCAGTTGGTTAGAGCATTGGACTAGTTAACTGTAAGGTTGCAAGATTCAAACCCTGAGCTGACAAGGTGAAAATCTGTCGTTCTGCCCCTGAACAAGGCAGTTAACCCACCGTTCCTAGGCCGTCATTGAAAATAAGAATGTGTTTTTAACTGACTTGCCCTGTTAAATAAAAGTATTAAAAAAATTAAAAATTAAAAACCTGAAAAATCGGAGCCCAAAAACACAGATTTCCAATTGCTATGAAAACTTGAAATCAGACCCAATTAATCGGCCATTCAGATTAATCGGTCGACTCTCAGCAGTTTCTCATGTGTATTAAGAAAGGTCCACCACATCCAGCGAACCTGACACAACTGTGGGCTCGGGCCAGGGAGAGGGGCAGCGAGCAGTGGAACCCTGAGTGTGTGTGTGTGTGTGTGTGTGTGTGTGTGTGTGTGTGTGTGTGTGTGTGTGTGTGTGTGTGTGTGTGTGTGTGTGTGTGTGTGTGTGTGTGTATGTGAGTGAGTGAGTGAGTGAGTGTGCAGTTGCTCCTGCAGTAAGCCCCTGGATCTCTGAGTCTACTCTGTGAATGGCTTTTGTTGTGCACGCACATGTACACACACACACACACACACACACACACACACGCACGCACACGCACGCACACGCACGCACACGAGGAGTATGAGTGATCTCAGGTTTCCTCTCCTCCTGTTATTGGCATCACCATTGTGTCTAATTGTACCAGCAAACATTGACACAGCATGTGTGGTCTCACATCTCTCTGAATTCAGCCACTACAGCCCAGCCAGCAGACAATGTGAGTGTGTGTATTGTGACATCATCTTCCCACTGTCCGCCACGATGTTCCAATCGGTGAGAGAGAGAGAGATAGTTCACTTGTTATGGCAATGTTAACATATGTTTCACCATGCCAATTAAGCCCTTAAATTAAAAATTTAATTGAAAGAGTAGCTCACCTTCTCTTAAAGAGAGACGTAGAGTAGAGTAGAGTAGAGTAGAGTAGAGAGAGAGAGAGAGAGAGCGAGCATCTTGCCAATGTAAGCTGTTAAATACATATACAATATATGAGAGGGAAAAAAGCGGTACGAAAGGAAATGTAGGATTTTTATTTACATTCTACAAAGTTGGGGCGGCAGGGTAGCCTAGTGGTTAGAGCGTTGGATTAGGAACCGAAAGGTTGCAAGTTCTAATCCCTGAGCTGACAAGGTACAAATCTGTCGTTCTGCCCCTGAACAGGCAGTTAACCACTGTTCCTAGGCCGTCATTGAAAATAAGAATTTGTTCTTAACTGACTTGCCTAGTAAAATAAAGGTAAAATTAAAGCTGCTAAAGCCCCCGTTTTAACCTCTAAAGCTGTTGCCCTGGGACGATGATAAGAACTCCACACTTTGCAATACAGTAATAATGACTGATGTATGTATGCAAGTAGTCCATTAGCTCCCCGCTCAGAAAATCCTCCATCCATAAACTGAGATGTTTATGGGTGACCACAATGAAAATACACAAATGCGGAGACAACAGGATGACTTTGCGGCACATCTGAGCAGATTGTGTTAACAAACTGTATAGCAGCTCTACACCCCTGCGTTCCTCTGCGCTGGAATGCAGGGAGCAGAGAAACAAAGAGATCGCGTAGTGTGGGAATATGAAACACTTGTAGTTGGTCTCAGGGAAAGTAAAACAATTAGGATGGGAGACCCGTTTCAAAACGGGATTGAGTGAAGCAGCAGGAAATGCGTTGAATGATGACTTTGCGGCACATCTGAGCAGATTGTGTTAACAAACTGTATAGCAGCTCTACACCCCTGCGTTCCTCTGCGCTGGAATGGGAGAAAAACTGGGAATATGAAACAGATCAGGGAAAGTAAAACAATTAGGATGGGAGACCCGTTTCAAAACGGGATTGAGTGAAGCAGCAGGAAATGCGTTGAATGAGCAACTAACGAGCAATGAGAGCCTCACAAGTTTGACCAAATGACCTTATATCTTTCAGTCTGCTTTGAATATTTACTTCATGTTGCAGCTCTTCGTCAGAAGCATGCTTTTTGTAAGTAGTGTGGCCTATTTGTCAACTCCAAGTGAAGCTGGAATTTGTAGCCCGAAAGGACTTGGTTGATGATATAATTAGTTGGTGATAGATAGGCCTGCCTATGACGTCGGCCCTACGTCTCGTCTCGCATTGCGCAGAATATCAGATCTCAACAGTGTGAAACATCACCAGGCTACTTGATGATAGATGTTCAGAAGAGCAACGTGACTCTAAGAGACAGGTCAGAATGTCTGACTGAAAAATGGGACAAATCACTCTTTTCTTCCTAAATTGGTGGCGTTTGAATTTGTTGATGAAATGCGGGACATGATTGTTTGGTTGCGGGACGCGAGACGAAAGGACAAAACGCGGGACTGTCCCACACAATCCAGGACATGTGGTCACCCTAGAGACATGGTTTAGTGTCATAGAAAACCTGGCTAGAGTTGCCAGACAGAGGTGGAATTTAAGGTAGATACCTGCCCTGCGCTCACCCCACCTAGCAACCAGCTTCAGGTGGTACAGCTACAGCGGGGGAAGGGAGCGGCTGCCTTGGTGTATGTCTGTTTATCTACTTGCAGTGTGTGGTACCATGGGCCTGTAGGATGGATGTGATGTGACAGAACCTGGGTTGACAAGGCCAGCGCTGGTGATCTTGTCTGTCTGTCACATGGATGGTTGACTGGCTGGATGGTTGACTGGCTGGATGGATGGTTGACTGGCTGGATGGTTGACGGGCTGGATGGTTGACGGGCTGGATGGTTGACGGGCTGGATGGTTGACGGGCTGGATGGTTGACTGGCTGATGTCTCCGGCCGAGATTGTGAATCAACATAACATCCAGTTGATGCTCCTGTCTTCATGATCAATGAACAATGACATCTTCTTGTAGCCTTGGAGAGAGAGAGAGAGAGAGAGAGAGAGAGAGGCCTGGCAACCTTCTCTCTCTCTTCCTCGCTCCCATCTCTCTCTCTTCCTCGCTCCCATCTCTCTCTCTCTTCCTCGCTCCCATCTCTCTCTCTCTTCCTCGCTCCCATCTCTCTCTCTCTTCCTCGCTCCCATCTCTCTCTCTCCCTCGCTCCCATCTCTCTCTCTCTTCCTCTAGTCCTCGCTCCCATCTCTTTCTCTATTCCTCGCTCCCATCCCTCTCTATTCCTCGCTCCCATTTCTCTCTCTATTCCTCGCTCCCATTTCTCTCTCTTTTCCTCGCTCCCATTTCTCTCTCTTTTCCTCGCTCCCATCTCTTTCTCTATTCCTAGCTCTCATCTCTCTCTCTTTTCCTCGCTCCCATCTCTCTCTCTATTCCTCGCTCCCATCTCTCTCTCTTTTCCTCGCTCCCATCTCTCTTCCTCGCTCCCATCTCTCTCTCTCTCTCTTCCTCGCTCCCATCTCTCTCTCTATTCCTCGCTCCCATCTCTCTCTCTATTCCTCGCTCCCATCTCTTTCTCTATTCCTCACTCCCATCTCTTTCTCTATTCCTCACTCCCATCTCTTTCTCTATTCCTCACTCCCATCTCTTTCTCTCCCATCTCTTTCTCTATTCCTCTCCCATCTCTTTCTCTATTCCTCGCCTCCCATCTCCCATCTCTTTCTCTATTCCTCGCTCCCATCTCTTTCTCTATTCCTCGCTCCCATCTCTCTCTCTCTCTCTCTCTCTCTCTATTCCTCGCTCCCATCTCTCTCTCTCTATTCCTCGCTCCCATCTCTTTCTCTATTCCTCGCTCCCTCTATTCCTCGCTCCCATCTCTTTCTCTATCTCTCCCATCTCTTTCTCTATTCCTCGCTCCCATCTCTTTCTCTCTCTATTCCTCCATCCCATCTCTCCCATCTCTCTATTCCTCGCTCCCATCTCTTTCTCTATTCTATTCCTCGCTCCCATCTCTTTCTCTCTCTATTCCTCGCTCCCATCTCTTTCTCTATTCCTCGCTCCCATCTCTTTCTCTATTCCTCGCTCCCATCTCTTTCTCTATTCCTCGCTCCCATCTCTTTATCTATTCCTAGCTCTCATCTCTTTCTCTATTCCTCGCTCCCATCTCTCTCTCTCTATTCCTCGCTCCCATCTCTTTCTCTATTCCTCGCTCCCATCTCTTTCTCTATTCCTCGCTCCCATCTCTTTCTCTATTCCTCGCTCCCATCTCTCTCTCTCTCTCTATTCCTCGCTCCCATCTCTCTCTCTATTCCTCGCTCCCATCTCTCTCTCTCTCTATTCCTCGCTCCCATCTCTCTTTCTCTATTCCTCGCTCCCATCTCTTTCTCTATTCCTCGCTCCCATCTCTCTCTCTATTCCTCGCTCCCATCTCTCTCTCTATTCCTCGCTCCCATCTCTCTCTCTCTATTCCTCATTCCCATCTCTCTCTCTCTATTCCTCGCTCCCTCCCATCTCTCTCTCTCTATTCCTCGCTCCCCATCTCTCTCTATTCCTCGCTCCCATCTCTCTCTCTATTCCTCGCTCCCATCTCTCTCTCTATTCCTCGCTCCCATCTCTCTCTCTATTCCTCGCTCCCATCTCTCTTTCTCTATTCCTCGCTCCCATCTCTCTTTCTCTATTCCTCGCTCCCATCTCTCTCTATTCCTCGCTCCCATCTCTCTCTCTATTCCTCGCTCCCATCTCTCGCTCTCTATTCCTCGCTCCCATATCTCTCTCTATTCCTCGCTCCCATCTCTCTCTCTATTCCTCGCTCCCATCTCTTTCTCTATTCCTCGCTCCCATCTCTTTCTCTATTCCTCGCTCCCATCTCTCTCTCTCTATTCCTCGCTCCCATCTCTCGCTCTCTATTCCTCGCTCCCATCTCTCGCTCTCTAGTCCTCGCTCCCATCTCTCTCTCTATTCCTCGCTCCCATCTCTATTCCTCGCTCCCATCTCTCTCTCTCTATTCCTCGCTCCCATCTCTTTCTCTATTCCTCGCTCCCATCTCTCTCTCTCTATTCCTCGCTCCCATCTCTCGCTCTCTATTCCTCGCTCCCATCTCTCTCTCTCTCCTCGCTCCCATCTCTCTCTCTCTATTCCTCGCTCCCATCTCTCTCTCTATTCCTCGCTCCCATCTCTCTCTCTATTCCTCGCTCCCATCTCTCTCTCTATTCCTCGCTCCCATCTCTCTCTCTATTCCTCGCTCCCATCTCTCTCTCTATTCCTCGCTCCCATCTCTCTCTCTATTCCTCCCATCTCTTCCATTCTCTCCCATCTCTCTATTCCTCGTCCCCTCCCATCTCTCTCTCTCTATTCCTCGCTCCCATCTCTCTCTATTCCTCGCTCCCATCTCTCTCTATTCCTCGCTCCCATCTCTCTCTCTATTCCTCGCTCCCATCTCTCTCTCTATTCCTCGCTCCCATCTCTCTCTATTCCTCGCTCCCATCTCTCTCTCTCTATTCCTCGCTCCCATCTCTCTCTCTATTCCTCGCTCCCATCTCTCTCTCTATTCCTCGCTCCCATCTCTCTCTCTATTCCTCGCTCCCATCCATTTCTCTATTCCTCGCTCCCATCTCTTTCTCTATTCCTCGCTCCCATCTCTTTCTCTATTCCTCCCAGCTCTCTATTCTCTCCCATCTCTTTCTCTATTCCTCGCTCCCATCTCTCTCTCTATTCCTCGCTCCCATCTCTCTCTCTATTCCTCGCTCCCATCTCTCTCTCTATTCCTCGCTCTCATCTCTCTCTCTCTATTCCTAGCTCTCATATCTTTCTCTATTCCTCGCTCCCATCTCTTTCTCTATTCCTCGCTCCCATCTCTTTCTCTATTCCTCGCTCCCATCTCTTTCTCTATTCCTCGCTCCCATCTCTTTCTCTATTCCTCACTCCCTTCTCTTTCTCTATTCCTCGCTCCCATCTCTTTCTCTATTCCTCGCTCCCATCTCTTTCTCTATTCCTCGCTCCCATCTCTTTCTCTATTCCTCGCTCCCATCCTCTGAGAAATTACACTTGTCAAGAGGATTTCTTTGGGCCTGGTCAAAAGTCCTGCATTATACAGGGAACAGGGTCTCCATGTAATAGTGAACCATTTCAGAGGCAGCCGAGGTGTCAGGGTCGAGGTCGATGGACGAGCCAACCCACATAACTTGGACAACAAGCATCAAGATGGAACAACTGGGAAATGCTTCCATTGAAAAGCCTTGGTTTTTACTTACAGAGCAAAGAACAAAAATGTCAGACCCCCCCATGGAGAGAGGGATGGATATATGGAGGAGTTAGAGACAGACCAGATTGGACTGCTGTAACTACCATGACCTTTCCCTCAGTAGGTGAGCTGTTATGGAGGTAGAGACAGAGAGGTGAGTGGACACGGTCTACATGGACAGAATATCACAGCCATTACCATATGACAGGGGGCTGTAACATGGAAACGTGTTGTTTTCTGGCACTATCTTCTTCTCTCTCCCGCACTCCCTCTCTGATGTGAAACAAACACTTCACTCCATATGGTAAATACAACCTGCAACAAAGAACCATCTTAAACTCCAGAATATCAGAAAAATGGATGTGAATGTTCTTACTCAGATCAAAGTTCATACAAACTCCAACTGCTCTGAAAACTGCATTAAACTCTAGTAACTACTCTAGTAACTGCTCTACAAACACAAACTGCTCTACAAACTGCTCTACAAACTGCTCTACAAACACAAGCTGCTCTACAAACTGCTCTACAAACTGCTCTACAAACACAAACTGCTCTACTAACAGATCTACAAACTGCTCTACAAACTGCTCTGCAAACTGCTCTGCAAACACAAGCTGCTCTACTAACAGATCTACAAACTGCTCTACAAACTGCTCTACAAACACAAACTGCTCTACTAACAGATCTACAAACTGCTCTACAAACTGCTCTACAAACTGCTCTACAAACACAAACTGCTCTACTAACAGATCTACAAACAGATCTACAAACTGCTCTACAAACTGCTCTACTAAGTGCTCTACTAAGTGCTCTACTAACTGCTCTACTAACTGCTCTACTAACTGCTCTACTAACTGCTCTACTAACTTCAATCCCAACACCTAACTCTTCGCAGTATCCTAAACCTAAGACCCAGGCCCGTATTCAAAAAGACCCTCAGAGTAAGAGCACTGATCTAGGATCAGTTTGGTCTTTTATGATCATAATGTTAATGAATATATGGACGGGTGGGACCTGATCTGAGACTATGTAAAGAGGCCCAGGACACAAAGGGTAAAAAAAGAAGCTTGAACTTGGGAACTGTAAATAAATACAAGTGGAGATGTTTTACTGCTCATTGACATCAAAGGGAGGGAGACACTATCTGGAAATCGCAAGAAAACAGCGTCAGACTTCAATCCGAGGCAAATGACCCGAGTGAACCACATCAACACCCTGCCCACAAACACAGGGTGTTATTCCAGTGCACTCTAAACAAGGGAGAGACTTTGGGTGCATCCCAAATGGCACCCTATTCCCTATATAGTGCACGACATTGGCCAGTGCGATACGGGCACTGCGTGGTCAAAAGCAGTGCAATATATAAGACATAGTGTGCGGTCTGGGACGTGTCTTTTCCTTCAGCTTCCAACTGTCAATGAATTCTGTCCAATGAATTCTGTCCAATGATCTTGGCTGCATTTTGAAAGCGTCTGGAGTCACACTTTTAAAAAGGGGGAAATCTGTGACTGCTACAGACATGTCTGGACTTTTAAATTGATAATATATACCCACTGATTCTTCAAGAGTACAATTTATAAAAGGGCTCATGAGTCTGACCTGTCTAAACCAATCAGAACCCCAAATATAAGCTTGTTTTTACCCCTTTCTTTATAAACAACACGATTGTAAACAAATACTGTATAGCCTCAAAACATGGTTAAAGCTTTCATTTAGATATCGTCGATGATCAGTCCTTGCATTCATATCGTTGTCTATGAATTTGAGAGTGGTTACATTTCAGACCTTTCCCATCAGTGGGGGGGTGGCCAGTGGGGAACAGTGGGGGGGTGCAACAGAACAGTGGGGGGGTGGCCATATTGTTCATGTTTGAATGGCAGATTGCCCCTTTAAGGCATGCACATGCCTGTTCTGTTACACACACATGAAAACACACACACACAATTCACTCACACACACACACACACACACACACACACACACACACACACACCAGTTAGGCCTTGTATAAACTTGACATATGTTGTGGACTTTAGGAACGGCATGTGGATTAACCCATCTGTTGAAATCTGATTTAAAAAGCATCCATGATCCACAGCCCGTCTCACCAGAACAGAACTAGTCCTCAGCCCGTCTCAACAGAACCAGTCCACAGCCCGTCTCACCAGAACAGAACCAGTCCACAGCCCGTCTCACCAGAACAGAACCAGTCCACAGCCCGTCTCACCAGAACAGAACCAGTCCACAGCCCGTCTCACCAGAACAGAACCAGTCCACAGCCCGTCTCACCAGAACAGAACCAGTCCACAGCCCATCTCACCAGATCAGAACCAGTCCTCAGCCCGTCTCACCAGAACAGAACCCGTCCACAGCCCATCTCACCAGAACAGAACCCGTCCACAGCCCATCTCACCAGAACAGAACCCGTCCACAGCCCGTCTCACCAGAACAGAACCCGTCCACAGCCCGTCTCACCAGAACAGAACCAGTCCTCAGCCCGTCTCACCAGAACAGAACCCGTCCCAGCCCGTCCGCCAGAACAGAACCCGTCCTCATCAGAACAGAACCCGTCCACAGCCCGTCTCGCCAGAACAGAACCCGTCCACAGCCCGTCTCACCAGAACAGAACCAGTCCACAGCCCGTCTCACCAGAACAGAACCAGTCCACAGCCCGTCTCACCAGAACAGAACCAGTCCACAGCCCGTCTCACCAGAACAGAACCAGTCCACAGCCCGTCTCACCAGAACAGAATCAGAACAGAACAGAACCCGTCCACAGCCCGTCTCACCAGAACAGAACCAGTCCACAGCCCGTCTCACCAGAACAGAACCCGTCCACAGCCCGTCTCACCAGAACAGAGCCAGTCCACAGCCCATCTCACCAGAACAGAACCAGTCCACAGCCCGTCTCACCAGAACAGAACCAGTCCACAGCCCGTCTCACCAGAACAGAACCCGTCCACAGCCCGTCTCTCACCAGAACAGAACCCGTCCACAGCCCGTCTCACCAGAACAGAACCAGTCCACAGCCCGTCTCACCAGAACAGAACCAGTCCACAGCCCGTCTCACCAGAACAGAACCCGTCCTCAGCCCGTCTCGCCAGAACAGAACCCGTCCACAGCCCGTCTCACCAGAACAGAACCCGTCCACAGCCCGTCTCACCAGAACAGAACCCGTCCACAGCCCGTCTCACCAGAACAGAACCAGTCCACAGCCCGTCTCACCAGAACAGAACCAGTCCTCAGCCCGTCTCACCAGAACGAGTCCTCAGCCCGTCTCACCAGAGCAGAATGAGTCCTAAGCCCATCTCACCAGATCAGAACCAGTCCTCAGCCCGTCTCACCAGAACAGAACCAGTCCTCAGCCCGTCTCACCAGAACAGAACCAGTCCACAGCCCGTCTCACCAGAACAGAACCAGTCCACAGCTCATCTCATCAGAACAGAACCCGTCCACAGCCCGTCTCACCAGAACAGAACCCGTCCACAGCCCGTCTCACCAGAACGAGTCCTCAGCCCGTCTCACCAGAACCAGTCCACAGCCCGTCTCACCAGAGCAGAATGAGTCCTAAGCCCATCTCACCAGATCAGAACCAGTCCTCAGCCCGTCTCACCAGAACAGAACCAGTCCTCAGCCCGTCTCACCAGAACAGAACCAGTCCTCAGCCCGTCTCACCAGAACAGAACCCGTCCTCAGCCCGTCTCACCAGATCAGAGCGTCTCATCAGAACAGAACTAGTCCTCAGCCCGTCTCATCAGAACAGAACCAGTCCTCAGCCCGTCTCATCAGAACAGAACCAGTCCTCAGCCCGTCTCACCAGAACAGAACCAGTCCTCAGCCCGTCTCACCAGAACAGAACCCGTCCTCAGCCCGTCTCACCAGATCAGAGCGTCTCATCAGAACAGAACTAGTCCTCAGCCCGTCTCATCAGAACAGAACCAGTCCTCAGCCCGTCTCACCAGAACAGAACCCGTCCTCAGCCCGTCTCACCAGATCAGAGCGTCTCATCAGAACAGAACCAGTCCTCAGCCCGTCTCATCAGAACAGAACTAGTCCTCAGCCCGTCTCACCAGAACAGAACCAGTCCTCAGCCCGTCTCACCAGAACAGAACCCGTCCTCAGCCCGTCTCACCAGATCAGAGCGTCTCATCAGAACAGAACTAGTCCTCAGCCCGTCTCATCAGAACAGAACCAGTCCTCAGCCCGTCTCATCAGAACAGAACCAGTCCTCAGCCCACAGTTCAAAACACTAGCTATTACGTTT
This sequence comes from Oncorhynchus masou masou, assembly GCF_036934945.1. Classification (NCBI taxonomy): domain Eukaryota; kingdom Metazoa; phylum Chordata; class Actinopteri; order Salmoniformes; family Salmonidae; genus Oncorhynchus; species Oncorhynchus masou. The sequence goes on along the minus strand of NC_088236.1, from coordinate 11,716,721 downwards.
GGGATTTATTTGTATCCACTTTTTTCCAGAGAGCATTAAGTTTAGATCTGTCCCCTCCTCCTCCTAGTGGGCGCCTGGAACTTGGCAGGGCCTCAAATGAAATCTTACCGACCCAAAGCATTTCCCCTCCACTTGAACAGGCAGAGAGGGAACACCTCCACTTGAACAGGCAGAGAGGGAACACCTCCACTTGAACAGGCAGAGAGGGAACACCTCCACTTGAACAGGCAGAGAGGGAACACCTCCACTTGAACAGGCAGAGAGGGAAGGCAGAGAGCCCCAGGGCTGACATTACATCATTGTGGTGTTACTCAGTAGAGCATCAGGTACCAGAATTACTCACTGAAAAGCTCTCTCTCTCGCTCTCAGAGCAGCAGGCCCATTGATGTAGGTGCTGTAAATTGCATAGCGTCGCAGCCTCCCAGACTCCCTACCTGCCTGCTTGATACTTTCTGCTTAGGCAGTACATTCATGTGGTTTACACCCGCAGCACAGCCAGACTGCAGCAGCCGTCCACCCTGGCCTACCTGCCACAGGCCATGCCCTGTTCAGGGTCCAAAACTGGATCCCCAGAATTTAAAAAAAAAGGAGTCACTACAGACCCTGGTACAATTCCAGGCTGTATCACAGCCGACCGTGATTGGGAGTCCCATAGGGGGGGCGGAGCACAATTGGCCCAGCGTTGTCCGGGTTTGGCCGGGGTAGGCCGTCATTGTAAATAAGAATTTGTTCTTAACTGACTTGCCTAGTGAAATAAAAGGTTAAATAAAAATAAACAAATAGAAATAAAAACTCTGACCTGTTTGCCACCTGAAACAACCACACAATGTTATAAAGGTATCCATGTATGCTCTACATTTGACATGTTTGTGGTGGTGGGGGATGGGCTTCCATACGTTTACCTGGCTCAGTGCAGCCGGCAGCTACTGCGACAATTTCAGAATGTAACAGGCTGCTACTGCAATCTCAGGTACAAAATCCATAAAACAACTCTCAAAATGTGTCTATTTCATCCGTTTCAAAAACATTGCTCTGCTATTACCATGTATACCGTAGGAATTTGGCCTCAACAGACCATTCTATTTAAACAGCCCTGCTTCGAGGGGGGCAGCTGTCGGGCGAGAGGTTGAGACGTGGCAAGAAGTTTACATTGGAGTAATATGCTGTCACACCCTGACCATAGTTTGCTTTGTATGTTTCTATGTTTTGGTTGGTCAGGGTGTGATCTGAGTGGGCATTCATGTTGGATGTCTTGTTTGTCTATTTCTATGTCTGGCCTGATATGGTTCTCAATTAGAGGCAGGTGTTAGTCATTGTCTCTGATTGGGAACCATATTTAGGTAGCCTGGGTTTCACTGTGTGTTTGTGGGTGATTGTTCCTGTCTCTGTACCAGATAGGACTGTTTGTTTTGTTTTCGCACATTTATTGTTTTGTTAGTTATTTCATGTCGAGTTCCTTTATTAAAGAACATGAATAACCACCACGCTGCATTTTGGTCCGCTTCACCAGAGGAAAACCCTTACATATGCGTAGCAGGCTCTATTTTTAGGGGAAATGTTGTACGTGTGAAGAGGCTCTAATAGGCTGACCTTTGAACCCCGTGTTCTTGAAACGAGAAAGATGTGATAAGGCTTCACCTCTCTTGAAAGGGCAAATCAGGGTAATGTGCGTAAAGTGCGTGTGTGTGTGTGTCTGGCACACACAATGCAAGTGTTTGTGCATGGAGGCAGCCAGACAGACAGAGCAGCAACTCTACACGCAACACAGCTACCTTCCCTTCCCCAGTCAATCCACAGTCCCAGAGTCTATCTACCTACCGGTGGGTAGGAGCAAAACAAAAGGGGGGAAGTTACGGACATTGCTACATTATTTATCACATTGCTGACCAACAAGGCCTCTGCTCTACCTGGACCAGACATGGAGCGTTGTCATCTCCCTCCTATCCCCAACTCTTGTCCCCTTGCAGCCCCCCAGCCTTTTTTCCCCCAGCTAGACCCTCTGCCAGTGGATAGAAATGTGGGCTGACTGAGGCAGGCAGACAGGCAGGAGATGGTCTGGCCCCATCAGCACGGCAGTCATCGAAGGACCCAATGATGATCATGGAGCTTTTCAGAAGATAATACCACCCAATCCCCAGTCAGCTCACGGTGGTTCTGACTCAAAACATCTGCATTTCAATCAGAAGAAAAGTAGAGGCTAATGTCAGCTGCCAGCCTGATACACATGTCTGAATATGTATTGTGTGTCACTGTTTGGTTCTTATGCGTTATGTGCATGAGTGACTCAAATGAAGATGGAGTATCCAATACCAGAGTGCCATCTATTTACTGTGGCTGGCGCATTCACTGGTCTCTAAAATCACGCACGTCATCTTCTTCACAGCTCCTTGCCAAGACATAAACACTTCCTGTAACATTAGCAGCATGTCAAAGACAGGACACAGAGCCGAACCACTTCATCAAACAAATCAGCCAGAGAAAAAAATGTTTATCAAGGAGAGAGCAATGCAGGAGATGAGAAACCTCTGGAAGAGACCATAGAGGAGGAGGGAGAAGCAGCAGCAGCACGCGCCTCTCTCTCTCTCTCTCATAGCTGCTGGTGCCACTAGTAGCAACAGACGTGTGCCAGGTGGAGTACGACTGTATATACACACTCACAAATACTGTATACACACACACACACACACACACACACACACACAGAAGGAGAGACAGAAGGAGAGACAGAAGGAGAGAAAGAAGGAGAGAAAGAAGGAGAGCATCAGAACTGAAGGGTAGACACAGGAGGAAACAGTTAGGTTGTTGCTTAGAGAGAGGGCGTGTGTCGGCAGATTAAAGACAGAGGGGGAAGTAACAGCACACCCAACAGGAAATGACAGCAGTTGGACAGATTTAGGATGTCATAACACCTTAGACATCCATCAAAAAGCACACAGTGCTTTGTGACAGGCCTTGATGTACCATACAGATTAGTGATACAGAGTCCTGATTTGTGACATGGCAAATGTACCAGTACATGTTTGTTGTGAGGATAAGAAAGAGGTAGGTCCTGGTTCATAGTCTGTGTGTATGAGCCAACTCTGAGTCAAAGTCCTGAGCCAACTCTGAGTCAAAGTCATGAGCCAACTCTGAGTCAAAGTCATGAGCCAACTCTGAGTCAAAGTCATGAGCCAACTCTGAGTCAAAGTCATGAGCCAACTCTCAGTCACAGTTATGCACATATGCATCGTCTACAGGACAAAAAGCGAGAGAGAGACAGAGAGAGAGAGACGGCCTATGTGCACACTGGCCACAAAGGAGGTGGAAACTGAGCTGCACTTCCTAACCTCCTGCCCAATGTATGGCCATATTATAGACACATATTTCCACAGATTCACAAAGAATTTGAAAACAAACCCAATTTTGATATACTCCCATATTTACTGGGTGAAATACCACAGTGTGCCATCACAGCAGCAAGATTTGTGACCTGTTGCCACAAGAAAAGGGCAACCAGTGAAGAACAAACACCATTGTAAATACAACCCATATTTATGCTTATTTATTTTATATTGTGTCCTTTACCATTTGTACATTGTTAAAACACATATACATATACACATATATATACACACACACACACACACACACACACACACACACATATATGTTATATGACATTTGTAATGTCTTTATTGCTTTGAAACTTCTTTATGTGTAATGTTTACTGTTAATTTGTATTGTTTATTTCACTTTAGAGACAGAGACAGAGAGACAGAGAGAGAGACCCAGAGACAGAGAGAGAGAGACACAGAGACAGAGAGACACACATATAGAGATAGAGAGACAGACAGAGAGAGACACAAAGAGAGAGAGACAGAGAGAGAGACACAGAGACAGAGAGAGAGAGACACATATAGAGATAGAGAGACACAGAGACAGAGAGAGAGAGAGAGAGAGAGAGAGACACATATAGAGATAGAGAGACAGACAGAGAGAGACACATAGAGACAGAGAGAGACAGAGAGACACAGAGACACATATAGAGATAGAGAGACAGACAGAGAGAGAGAGAGACAGA